>NC_091162.1:17080813-17088313 GCF_040958095.1 Procambarus clarkii
TGAGAGAGAGAGAGAGAGAGAGAGAGAGAGAGAGAGAGAGAGAGAGAGAGAGAGAGAGAGAGAGAGAGAGAGAGAGAGAGAGAGAGAGAGAGAGAGAGAGAAAGAGAGAGAAAGAGAGAGAGAAAGAGAGAGAGAGAGAGAGAGAGAGAGAGAGAGAGAGAGAGAGAGAGAGAGAGAGAGAGAGAGAGAGAGAGAGAGAGAGAGAGAGAGAGAGAGAGAGAGACAGAGAGACAGAGAGACAGAGAGACAGACAGAGACAGAGACAGAGAGACAGAGATAATACTCATTATCTTCCGCATCAACAAGACCATCAACATCCAATATTTTATCGACAATTTACCTTCCAAAATATTCTTTTACAACACTACGACACTCATTAAAAACAAAAATGAGGGTGGGCCGGGCTGTCAAGCACAAGACGTAAGCTGCAGGTTAAATGTGAGTGGTGAGTGTGGTGGTGGGGGTGTACATGTGACCGTGGCGTGTGGTGTGAGTGTGGTGTGAGTGTGGTGGTGGTGTACATGTTACCGTGGCGTGTGGTGTGAGTGTGGTGTGAGTGTGGTGGTGGGGGTGTACATGTGACCGTGGCGTGTGGTGTGAGTGTGGTGTGAGTGTGGTGGTGGTGTACATGTTACCGTGGCGTGTGGTGTGAGTGTGGTGTGAGTGTGGTGGTGGGGGTGTACATGTGACCGTGGCGTGTGGTGTGAGTGTGGTGTGAGTGTGGTGGTGGTGTACATGTTACCGTGGCGTGTGGTGTGAGTGTGGTGTGAGTGTGGTGGTGGGGGTGTACATGTGACCGTGGCGTGTGGTGTGAGTGTGGTGTGAGTGTGGTGGTGGTGTACATGTTACCGTGGCGTGTGGTGTGAGTGTGGTGTGAGTGTGGTGGTGGGGGTGTACATGTGACCGTGGCGTGTGGTGTGAGTGTGGTGTGAGTGTGGTGAGTGTGAGGTGAGGTGGCGTCACTGACGTCACCGAGGCAGTCACGGCGCTTCCCGTCGACGTATCTGCTACTCCCACCATATCTGATGTGCACCGCAGGGACTGGATGGAAGCCCGAGATGTGGTAGGACCGAGATGTGGTAGGACCGAGATGTGGTAGGACCGAGATGTGGTAGGACCGAGATGTGGTAGGACCGAGGAGGGAGGTGCGACAGGGGTCCTAGATGGTGTGACAGGGTCCAGGGAGGTGTGACAGGGGTCCTAGGTAGTGTGACAGGGTCCTTGGATGTGTGACAGGGCCCTAAATGGTGTGACAGGGTCCAGGGAGGTGTGACAGGGGTCCTAGGTAGTGTGACAGGGTCCTAGGATGTGTGACAGGGCCCTAAATGGTGTGACAGGGTCCAGGGAGGTGTGACGGGTCCTAGATGGTGTGACAGGGGTCCTAGATGGTGTGACAGGGGTCCTAGGTGGTGTGACAGGGTCCTAGGAGGTGTGACAGGGCCCTAAATGGTGTGACAGGGTCCAGGGAGGTGTGACAGGGGTCCTAGATGGTGTGACAGGGGTCCTAGTTGGCGTGACAGGGTCCTAATTGGTGTGACAGGGTCCTAGATGGTGTGGCAGGGTCCTCTGAAGGTGTGGCAGGGTCCTAGATGGTGTGGCAGGGTCCTAGATGGTGTGGCAGGGTCCTCTGAAGGGGTGGCAGGATCCAGGGAGGTGTGACAGGGGTCCTAGGAGGTGTGACAAGGGTCGTAGATGGTGTGACAGGGGTCCTAGATGGTGTGGCAGGGTCCTAGATGGTGTGACAGGGGTCCTAGTTGGTGTGACAGGGTCCTAATTGGTGTGACAGGGTTCTAGATGGTGTGGCAGGGTCCTCTGAAGGTGTGGCAGGGTCCTAGATGGTGTGGCAGGGTCCTAGATGGTGTGGCAGGGTCCTCTGAAGGGGTGGCAGGATCCAGGGAGGTGTGACAGGGGTCCTAGGAGGTGTGACAAGGGTCGTAGATGGTGTGACAGGGGTCCTAGATGGCGTGGCAGGGTCCTAGATGGTGTGACAGGGGTCCTAGATGGTGTGACAGGGTCCTAGATGGTGTGACAGGGGTCCTAGATGGTGTGGCAGGGTCCTAGATGGTGTGACAGGGGTCCTAGTTGGTGACAGGGTCCTAGGAGGTGTGGCAGGGGGTCCTAGATGATGTGGCAGGGTCCTAAGAGGTATGACAGGGTCCTAGGAGGTGTGACAGGGTCTTAGGAGGTGTGACAGGGTCCAGGGAGGTGTGGCAGGGTCCTAAAAGGTGTGACAGGGGTCCTAGGAGGTATGGGAGTGACCAAGGAGGTGTGGCCAAGGACCACTGAAGGTGTGGCAGGAAACGTAGAGGTGTGGCTAGGGACACATCCTCCTTCCCCTTTACTCATGTATCCTACTTTACTCATCACTCACCAATTCGCTTGATTCACTATCCTAACTACGTTGATTAATCAAAATATGGATATAACTAAACAACATAACGTAACTGTTATACTACGTTGAATGGGAGAAGAGTACACCGTAAAAGTATAACATAACAGTACACCTAAAAAGTTCAAGGGAATAGTATAACCAAAAAAATATAACAAGAGTATAACCTGAAGCATTAACCTTGTTATATATATATAGTTCTAAACGATGTCCCGATATCCTTGTTCTTCACAAGAACAAAACATACAGAACATACAGTAGACAAACTGTAAGTTACATCAACGGGTTCTTCCCGATAGATCGGTACAGAAATTTAAAACGTGTATAATACAGGACCAAAAAAACATTTGTATTAGCGATAAGACCTAAATAGCTCTTGAAATAGCACTTTCTCTGCAGCTAGCTGACATTGTAACTATAAAGATGTGAAGGATAGATAAAATTGTTTATGTAATAATCTAAGATGAGGTCTGATAAAAATACCTTTTGTGCCCTCTGTAATGCTTTTTGCGCTACCGCTCATAGGATGGGTATGGGGTGCACAATAGACAATCAATCAAATCAAGATTTCGTGACCTCGAGTAGACGAAGAAAGTGCGTCACAGTTGTTAATGCAACATATTCCAAAAGCTGTTAATTGTTGCAGTATGTTTTGTTATTAAACATTTGTTATTTGTTAATAAATTAATAAGTTTGTTAATTGAGACCCGCGACGAGGGCCTCAGCGCCGCTTGACGCAAGGTGGCCCACAGCAGTCACAACCAGAGAGTCCA
Organism: Procambarus clarkii; assembly: GCF_040958095.1. Taxonomy (NCBI): domain Eukaryota; kingdom Metazoa; phylum Arthropoda; class Malacostraca; order Decapoda; family Cambaridae; genus Procambarus; species Procambarus clarkii. The sequence goes on from NC_091162.1 coordinate 17,083,976, forward strand.
ACAACTTTTCCTGAGATAATCGCTCACCGCAAGGTGGGGGTGTACACTCTCTCTCTCTCCGCCTCCCTTCCACACCTCAGGAAGAAACTCGCTAAGGACACGCCTAAGCCACTACACAAGCCACACCCACACAAGCCACACCCCACACAAACCCCACACGTTGTATGTGGGCGACCTTTCACATAGCAGTGGTCTAGTGCAGAGGTCACAGAGAGAGAGAGCCAAACTTCAGTAGCATTCCTAGCAGTTAAGATCTTTAAAATGACAACAGTCTTAAACAATCTTACTTAAACTTAAACTTAAAGTAAACTTAAACAGTCAGGACTTAAAAAAAAAGATACAAAAATAATGAAAGAACCGAAACGTGGTTAATCATGATGCCATGACACGTGGATAACAGCTCTTCCTGTAAATATTAAACATTACACACAGAAATCACAATAGCGTGATGCATCAAATGAACAAATCCACAAGGGCCGTGACGAGGGTTCGAACCTGCGTCCAAGAGGATCCCAGACGTTGCCTTAATCGACTGAACTACGAGATGGTTGCAATTTCCCGGTTGCAATTCTTTTACCATGTCGTAGCTCAGTCGATACGACATGGTAAAGGTGTTGTAGGTTATCTTGAGGTTATCTTGAGATGATTTCGGGGCTTTAGTGTCCCCGCGGCCCGGTCCTCGACCAGGCCTCCACCCCCAGGAAGCAGCCCGTGACAGCTGACTAACTCCCAGGTACCTATTTACTGCTAGGTAACAGGGGCATTCAGGGTGAAAGAAACTTTGCCCATTTGTTTCTGCCTCGTGCGGGAATCGAACCCGCGCCACAGAATTACGAGTCCTGCGCGCTATCCACCAGGCTACGAGGCCCCTGTTGTTTGAAATAGGTACTTGGCAGCGCCTATGGTATCCCCGTGTTTAGAGAGACCACAGCAACATACTGGAAGGAAAACATTCACACCACAGCACTCTAAACTAACCTAACCTAACCTAACAACCCAATCTAAACTAATCGAACTTAATCTAACTACCAAATCTAACCTAACGACCCAATCTAATCAAACCACCAATCTAACCTAACCTAACCTGGCCACCCAATCTACCCGACCTTAACCTAACCTAACACCCTACCCAACCCAACGCAAGCTAACCTACGTTAAACTAACCTAACCATGTTTTAAGGTAAAAATTAAACTTTCACGTATAGAATGCAGCCGAAGCTCTGTTAATTCAATATGTATCACGAATATAATTCAACATGTATCACGAATATAATTCAACATGTATCACGAATATAATTCAACATGTATCACGTATATAATTCAACATGTATCACGAATATAATTCAACATGTATCACGAATATAATTCAACATGTATCACGAATATAATTCAACATGTATCACGTATATAATTCAACATGTATCACGAATATAATTCAACATGTATCACGTATATAATTCAACATGTATTTTGTATGTAATTTAACATGTATTGTGTATATAATTACTTAAACATGTTAGTGTATTTCCGGGGGTTTGAAATTAATCTTTACACCTCTTTCACCGCGAAATTTTTCATCTACCTGTTCCTTATCTACCTATTCACATTTATTGTCTGCCTATTCACACCCATTTGCGACCTATTCCCACTACTTGCGCACTCCCGTTATCTACCTACTTTCTCCCCCTTTACCTATCTGGCAAGTTGGATAACAAGATGACAGGTTGGATAACAAGAACCTTTCACACTAGAGATGCTATACCAATGATGATACTCTTCAAGACGCTAGTGCTCTCTAGAGTGGAGTACTGCTGCACCATGACAGCCCCTTTCAAAGCTGGAGAAATTGCTGACCTGGAGAGCGTGCAGAGATCCTTTACTGCTAAAATCCACTCAGTAAAACATCTAAATTACTGGGACCGACTAAAGAGCCTAAATCTATATTCTCTTGAGCGCAGGTGGGAGAGATACATAATAATTTACACGTGGAAAATAGTAGAGGGGCTGGTCCCAAACCTGCACACAGAAATAACATCGCATGAGACCAGAAGGCATGGCAGGATGTGCAGAATACCCCCGTTGAAGAGCAGAGGTGCAACAGGTACTCTGAGAGAGAACTCTATCAACATCAGAGGCCCGAGACTGTTCAACACGCTTCCACTACACATAAGGGGCATAACTGGCCGACCCCTCACAGTGTTCAAGAGAGAACTGGATAAACACCTCTAAAGGAAACCTGATCAACCAGGCTGTGATTCATACGCCAGGCTGCGAGCAGCAGCGTCCAACAGCCTGGTTGACCAGTCCAGCAACGAGGCGGCTTGGCCGTGGACCGGGCCGCGGGGTCGCTAAGCCCCCGAAACCATCATAAAGTAACCCCAAGGTAAGGTACCTATTCATTCCTATTACCTACTCCATTTATACTCTCATTACCTGCCGGTAGTTTCCTGTGGACAACAACGATTGGGCAGACGTTGTTAGGTGACCAAAGACGTTGTTGACACACCTGGGCAAGGTCAACACCCCCCCTACCCCCCCCCCCCTTAACCTCCCTACGCCCTTCGACCCATATTTTGCATTGTTCTGTCAGGTGTAGCTGCCATGTTGATGTGGTGATGGTGGTAGTGGTGTGGTGATGGTGGTAGTGGTGTGGTGATGGTGGTAGTGGTGTGGTGATGGTGGTAGTGGTGTGGTGATGGTGGTAGTGGTGTGGTGATGGTGGTAGTGATGTGGTGATGGTGGTAGTGGTGTGGTGATGGTGGTAGTGGTGTGGTGATGGTGGTAGTGGTGTGGTGATGGTGGTAGTGATGTGGTGATGGTGGTAGTGGTGTGGTTGGTGCTGTTGATGTGGTGATGGTGGTAGTGGTGTGGTTGGTGCTGTTGATGTGGTTGGAGTTGGTGTGGTTGGTGAAGGTGTAGATGGTGGTGGTGTTCAACCACCATCTACACCAATATAAACAAGTCTATATATATTGTTTACATTGATCAAGCAAGTTAAGACAAGTCAAGACTGGCCCATCCCAAGCTTGGGGAGTTCCCAGAACCCACTCCAAGTATATCCCAGGTATACTCCAGGTATAGCTCAGGTATACTCCAATAGCGGGGGGGGGGAGGAGGGACTTCGTTACAAATCTGATTCAGGTTTCTGTCCTCATCAACGGGAATTTTACGAAAAAGAATGTGATGAAGATAACCAATGTTATCGTATTCTGCTGTGAACAATGTTATACATTCTAGTAATGTTTACACGAGACTGTCTTAACATTTCCGTTGTTCGAGAGAAACAATATATCAGACTCGTATCGAAGCCTCTCCCCCCCCCCCCACGGGAGTATACCGTGAGTATATATTTGGGGGTATATCTGGAGTGGGTTCATGGAGTTCTTCTACTCCCCAAGGCCAGACTGGGCCAGTGTTGATTAATGCTTACTTGGTCCAACAGGCTGTTGCAGTGGGCAGCGGGGATACTGTAAGAATAGGCATGGAAAAGCCGTAAGTGGTGGCACCTCTACTCTTCACTGGCTCTATTCTGCCTGTACCAACCATACTGTTGGCTCCAGCATGTTGTTATTTGACTTGTTAAGTTGGACCTTCCAGTACCTTCAGTGTACATATTATTATGTGGTACCTCATCTTGTCTCCTTTCCAACTACTGACCTTCCTACCTAGGATGCCACCCACAACAGTTCCCTAACTCCATATAAATGTATATATTTACAGCTAGGAGAACGAAGGTATCAGGTGAAAAGAAAATGGTTTTCCCAACCATTCGTGTCCAGGCCGGGGATCGACACACGGGATCCTCGACTGAGGGGTCGAGAACGTAGCCAACTGTGCTACACGTAGGCTTGGGTTAACTAACGAGGTTACACACACAGTGATCACACTAACGTGATGCATCAAATGAACAAATCCACAAGGGATTTGTGTAGCTCAGTCGTAGTCAAGGGAGTCGATTAGACTCGATTAGTGATTTCTTGTGTGTGTGTGTGTGTGTGTGTGTGTGTGTGTGTGTGTGTGTGTGTGTGTGTGTGTGTGTGGGGGGGGGGGGGGGAAATATTAGTAGTTAGTAACAGTTGATTGACAGTTGAGAGGCGGGCCGAAAGAACAGAGCTCGATCCCCGCAAGCACAACTAGGTGAATACAAACATTCCCATTGATAGATACAGATTGTTTCTAAAATAAGTTCTTATAAGGGTTCATAATCCTCATAACAGAGGAAGATGGAAGGTATATGGTGGAATTGGAAAAGTGGAGCTGGAATTGGGAAAGCAAAAACTGGAATTGAGAAAGAGAAAGCTGGAACTGGGAAAGTGAAAGCTGGAACAGAGAAACACC
>NC_091162.1:17095813-17115813 GCF_040958095.1 Procambarus clarkii
TTTGTGGAACCAATTGGCGCGTTACGTGGTGGAAGTGGGGTACATCGATTGTTTCAAGCGCGGGTTGGACATGTATATGAGTGGGATTGGGTGGTTATAAATAGGAGCTGCCTCGTATGGGCCAATAGGCCTTCTGCAGTTACCTTTGTTCTTATGTTCTTATGTTAACTGCTTCGAAATTCCATTAGAATCAACAATCTACACCTCAACCTGGTATTGAGTGTGACGTCATTGTGACGTCACAACATTTATATAATTCACGGGTTCTATCTCTTATTTTGATTCGCTTAGGATAGGTTAGAATCGGATTTGGATTTGATCAACAATGGGCAGAGTTTCTTTCACCCTATGCCCCTGTTACCTAGCAGTAAAATAGCTACCTGTGTGTAAGTCAGCTGTCACGGGCTGCTTCCTGGGGGTGGAGGCCTGGTCGAGGACCGGGCCGCGGGGACACTAAAGCCCCGAAAACACCTCAAGGTAAAGTAAGGTACTTTATTTGCAACAGGGACACTTCCACCTCCTTCAACGCAGCAGACAGCCTGAAAACATTCCCTTTGCATATTGCAATGACACTCTAGTGCCTTCTTGCTCTGAAATTTCCAGCCTGTCCTCCACCATTGATAGTACTTATAGCTACTATAGAACATACAAAATAGGCACTGTTGCCCACACACACAAAAAAAATCATTTTTGTACTATTGATTTTGAAGATGTCCCCTAGAAATTAAACAACCACCAAACCGAACTTTCCCTAAGCCTAGTGTAATACATATAAGTACTAAATTAGACCTATGATGGCAGGTTAGACTTAAGAATGCTTTATTTAGGTCTAGGACAATTAAGGCTAGTTTTATGGTAAATCTGTTTCAGTGTTTGTTATTCCCCATATAATTGAATTGCTCGAAACGTGGAATATGTTTGGGAAGGAGGTACCCACACCTAGGAGATTTTGGAGATTTTTTAGATGTTCTCCTACCAAACCCAGGTAGGAGGAGGTAGGAGACAATCGACTTGAGAATGGTCCAGGACGGACCGAAACGTCGCCGTCCCTTCAATTTCTAGTGTGTGGTCTGGTCAACATACTTCAGCCACGTTATTGTGACTCATCGCCTGCACAGGAGATAAGGTAACCTCAAGCAGTGTATATACTGTTTGTACAAATACCGGCCGCTGTGGCTCCTGTAACTTCACGGACAGGTACAGACAAAGGGGACCTTTGTCTGTGTAGTAACAAGTAACAAATCTACTGTGTAGATTTGGGACCTGGGCCTCCAGTATCTTCCAGGTGTATATTATTTGCTATCTCTCTCGTCTCCTTTCTTGTGAGTACATTTGGAGAGCTTTGAGACGATCTCAATAATTTAGGTGCATTATCGCGTCTATGTGTGCCGCATATGTTCTCTGTATATGCTGGACGTGCGCTGATGATCGATTTGACTGTTACCGCCGGAGGAACAACACTTGGCTACAGGTATCTCTGGCAGTTTGGCTCGTATAGGGATCTAGATGAAGTAAAGTGTGTGGACAAAGACAGGGACACACACACTCGAACGCTGTATCTTGGATTGTAGTAAAATTGAGCCATTTAGAGATAAATCTAAACACACGTGAGCTGATCACAATCCAAAATCGAGACATTGTCGTTGTGTCTAAGTCCCCACATGCAAGTCCTCAGCGGCCTCAAGACCAACTGATGAAAATGTGGCAAATACCGTTGTTATTTCAACCGGAAGTAGTGTAAATGAACAGTTACATATAATTAACTTCTTAAAGCGCTGTGACAGAGTTGTCTTAAACCATCAAGTGGTAGACAGGAAAACACCCTAGACATCTGTTCTGCTCACGACGAGAAAATTATTACAGATATACGTTACTCACATCTCGTCCTAATTGAAGTTCAGCACATCACAGCCTGATTGAAGTTCAGCACATCACAGCCTGATTGAAGTTCAGCACATCACAGCCTAATTGAAGTTCAGCACATCACAGCCTAATTCAAGTTCAAACAGGCATAGACAACAGGCTTGCGTAGTCCGTCTGACTTCGAAAAGAACTTTAGCAAGTTCAACTTCGATAATAAGCTTATTTACTGGGAACTAATATGCTACCACCACACACAAATAAGCTGGAAAAAACAGCCGTATAATACAAAGCTAAGTCAGTGCCTTGAAAGAATAGGCGCGGAGGAACTAGACATACTCAAGCCACCTGTGTCATTGAAACCCCAATCCCAGTCACACACCTGTTTTAAAACCTCCCACACCATCCACATATGTGTCCTAAAACCTCCCAGCCCAGCGACACATGTTTCTTAAACCCTCGAGCTCAAACTATGGTTTTCCGCTTGTGAGTTCCCCTGCCAATTTCCCCAGTACCAAGGGACTCAACATGACAGCTTACCACACATTTCCGGTAATATCTTTTGTGTGTGTGTGTGTGTGTGTGTGTGTGTGTGTGTGTGTGTGTGTGTGTGTGTGTGTGTGTGTGTGTGTGTGTGTGTGCGTGTGTGTGTGTGTGTGTGGAGGGAAGGCAGGAGAGGTCTCCCCCGGTGGTACGCTAAGTCAACAATGACTCACCTGACGCAAGATGAAGGAGTCTTCCTCAGCTCGTTGTTGGTGTGTGATCATTCACCCACGCAAGAGACGCGCACCACAAGGAAGCTTTTTAGAAATCAAAGGCTCTTTAGTGCGCTTCACGGCTTAAATCTTAATCTCTCTCTCTCTCTCTCTCTCTCTCTCTCTCTCTCTCTCTCTCTCTCTCTCTCTCTCTCTCTCTCTCTCTCATTCATTCATTAGGAATAGTGCTGACATTTCTACCTTGTATATAACAACGAAGCCGCCGTCATCTCACTGGTTATCTTGAGGTTATCTAGAGATGATTCCTGGGCTTAGCGTCCCCGCGGCCCGGTCCTCGACCAGGCCTCCTTTTTGTTACACACACCCCAGCAAACAGCCCGTAGCAGCTGTCTACCTCCCAGGTACCTATTTACTGCTAGGTAACATGAGCATCAGGGTGAAAGAAACTCTGCCTCTTTGTTTTCGCCTCCACCGGGTAATCGAACCCGGAACCTTAGGACTACGAATGCCGAGCGCTGTCCACTCAGCCTCCTGACAGTGGCTAAGGTAGTGATGTACTGTTCACTCCAGCCGGACTATTTATATACAGAATATGCATCTCTGAGTCTTCTCACCTTCCTCACCAAAGATCACATTCACTCCAAAGAAATCTACCACTTACGGGCTATTCATGCCCGTGCCACCTCTTGGGCTGGCTTAAATCTTAATCAATCAATCTTCTCCCACGGTTCTCTATCTTGTCCAGAATTGGGATACGTGACAGGGAGGCAGATCGACCAGGAGATCGGTGTCTACTGAAGATGAGAACGATTGATTGATGAAGATTAAGCCACCCAAGAGGTGGCACGGGCATGAATAGCCCGTAAGTGGTGGCCCTTTTGAGCCATTACCAGTATCAAGAGCTGATACTGGAGATCTGTGGAGGTGCGACTGCCCCCTGCGTGACGGGAGATGTCTCCCGTCTTGAGAACGAACTTTGTGTTTGATATAAGGCTGCTGTTTGTTAGGGTCAACCCCCGGCCACACCAGGCAGCTGGTATATACTAAGGACACTGCTGCAGAGGGTTAAAGTAAGCAAGTTAATTCATTAAGATACATTGACAAAGTCATATTTGGGAGTGGAGGAGGCAGGTGTGTGGCTGGCAGCACCATGGGGGAGGGGGGAGGCTGGTGTACACACCCGCACCAACCTTCCCTGGTTGATACCTGCTTCCCTACACCACAACTTGTCGTAGCTCCTCTTTACTAATACTATATTGATTTGTATTATTATTATTATTAGATGTAGTAGTAGTAGTACCAACTTAGTAGCAAAAGCAGCAGCCAAAGTAGCATCCGAAGATCGTTCAATAACCCAGTGGACCCCTGACGTTGATTCCCCCCTTCCCCCTCCTTTACTGGGGCATATTTTAACCACTGGGGGCATGCAGCGTTATCCTCATCACCCTGGAATGAGGACCGGGGGAAGGGGGGGGGGGGTTGTCCCTCCCAAATTGCGTCCCCCCTCCCAACCTGTGCGCCCCGGAAGCGCCGCTAGCTACCCGGAAATGACCCTCCGTATCACCCATCACAAGAACGCCAGACAAGAACGCCCTCGTAAATTTGCATAATCACGAGCTTCTCTTCCTAATATCGAAAAATATATCTTGAGAGGAGGGGGAAGGTCGGAGGGGGGGGGGATTACGTGATATCCTCTATAGAGTGAACGAATTGCCTTGAATCATCATTTGCAATGTTATAGTTTCATGATAATTGATAACTTGTAACCTTTAACACAACCAGAAAATGTGCAAACTTTCATACCAAGAGATAATTTTGCAAATTTTCATACTAATACACTTACAGATTGTAACACCTAATTAATTTAATTAATAACTCCTCTCTTGAAGAGTGTATGGTGAATGTCAAACAAGCTTATTGAAATATTGTTTAAGTGTTTGTGCACGTGTGGCCCGACCCCCCCTAGCATTTCTGATCTGGGTAGCAACAGCAGATCTCCCCCCTCCCCAAGTGGGGGTTGTATATAGAGGTCCTGTAGGGACTTAGTAAGGAGAGAGTGCCGGACACCGGGGCCCAGAGAGGGCTGTGAAGAACATCTCAGCCAGGGAGAGACAGAGGTCTTAAGGTAATGTGTGTGGTCTCTGAGGTTTTGTTCCATGTCCAAATTCCTTAACTTTTTGCCAGTGTTAGAGTAGGATTTATAAGTGGTGATTGACATAATTTTGGTCTCAATAAACTCATGTTAAATTTCCCGTCTGTGTCAATTGTTGAATCCTCTTAGCCTTTTGGATATTGTGGCTGACAACCGTCCCATAATTAATGACAGTCATAGAAGGTACTCTCCAAGTCAAGCAATGTTTCTTGTCTCGTTGCTTGATATAGTCTCAGTGGTCAAAGGCAGATGGTGGCAGCGTATTTAATCCTGTGGTAGCATTTCCTTGTTGGCAGTGTACCTTTTAGTTCCGGTGTAACCATCATATGTCAGCTCATAACAGTGTTACCAAGTGCAACCGATGGGGAAGTGTTACTCAGGATAAGTAGTGTTTACATTATTAGTTTAGTATCCATTATAGTTTGGTGTTCCATTAGAGTGGTGTTACATTAGAGTGGTGTTACAAGATATAAATTAAATGTATGTACACATGTATTCAAAAAAACAAATTCGGATGTAACTTACACCCTTTCTGAAGGTGTTGTATTCAATACTCTGACATTGAATACAACAAAATTAAAGTCAGAAGCGTTCTTCGTAGTTTTAGTGTTACTTTGCACTTTCTTGATGGATGGAACAAGAAAGATATAGCTGTCAAAACAAAATAAACAAAATTCTATGACTATTAGAGATGCATTGAATTAGAATTAGAGTGATAATGTTTACAGCACACTCTCGTATGCTATATAAATCTGCTAATTAAATTAAAAGTTCAAAATAAATACAAATATTTGCAAAAAAAATATAAAAAAAATATGTTTTCTTAATCCTATATACTTTCTAAATCCTATATCCTTTCTTAATCCTATATACTCTCTTAATCCTATATACTTTCTTAATCCTATATCCTTTCTTAATCCTATATCCTTTCTTAATCCTATATACTTTCTTAATCCTATATACTTTCTTAATCCTATATACTTTCTTAATCCTATATACTTTCTTAATCCTATATCCTTTCTTAATCCTATATCCTTTCTTAATCCTATATACTTTCTTAATCCTATATACTTTCTTAATCCTATATCCTTTCTTAATCCTATATCCTTTCTTAATCCTATATCCTTTCTTAATCCTATATACTTTCTTAATCCTATATACTTTCTTAATCCTATATACTTTCTTAATCCTATATACTTTCTTAATCCTATATACTTTCTTAATCCTATATCCTTTCTTAATCCTATATCCTTTCTTAATCCTATATACTTTCTTAATCCTATATACTTTCTTAATCCTATATACTTTCTTAATCCTATATACTTTCTTAATCCTATATCCTTTCTTAATCCTATATACTTTCTTAATCCTATATACTTTCTTAATCCTATATCCTTTCTTAATCCTATATCCTTTCTTAATCCTATATCCTTTCTTAATCCTATATCCTTTCTTAATCCTATATACTTTCTTAATCCTATATACTTTCTTAATCCTATATCCTTTCTTAATCCTATATCCTTTCTTAATCCTATCTGCCCATAAGTTTGAAGCGACACACGGACATTATACAACAGCCTATTGCTATAGCAACATGCGCAGTACTGAATATATTGATATAGCTATATTGATATAGACATGTGCTATATTGATATAGACATGTGCTATATTGATATAGATATGTGCTATATTGATATAGACATGTGCTATATCGATATAGATATGTGCTATATTGATATAGACATGTGCTATATTGATATAGCAACATGCACAGGACTGAATTATTAATGTGAACTGATATAATATAAACAGGAGGTGGAGGGGGGGGGGAACTATCTATCAGGAGAAAGTGCCAAGACATTACGACTACATACAGCACTTGGAAGGGGTCAGGATAAGGATTTGGGATAGAACGGGAGGGGGTGGGGGGGGGGAGGGAAAGGAACGGTGCCCAACCACTTGCAGGACGGTCGGGGGATTGAACGCCGACCTGCATGAAGCCAGACCGTCGCTCTACCGTCCAAGCCCCCCAAGTGGTTGGGCATAGTGGCGGTGGTGGAGATGGTGGTAGTGGTTGTAGTGGTGGTGGTAGTGGTGGAGATGGTGGTGGTGGTGGTGGTGGTGGTGGTGGTGGTGGTGGTGGTGGTGGTGGTGGTGGTGGTGGTGATGGTGGTAGTGGTGGTAGTGGTGGTGCCAGGTCCCACCACACCGTTGACAGTGGCAGCGTTCTGCTCGCTAGCAACAACAGGGCCGCGCCAGCACGCACACACACACACGTCGCTACCCACTACTACACACATACACTTCGTCTCATTCCCAACCTGAATAGACTCGGTAGAAAGGCGAGGCCCAAGAGCTAATGGCTCGATTCTGCAGACACAAATAGTAAACACACGCACACACACACGCACGCACACACACACACACACACACACACACACACACACACACACACACACACACACACACACACACAAATGTGTGTGGGGGCGCCTGGTGGCTGGGTGGACAGCACTCAGGATTTGTAATCCTGGGGACCGGGGTTCGATTCCCCGCGATGGCGGAAAACAAATGGGCAGAGTTTCCTTTCACCCTGATGACCCTGTTACCTAGCAGTAAACAGGTATGTGGGAGTTAGACAGCTGTTACGGGCTGCTTCCTGTGTGTGTTTGTGTTTGTGTGTGTGTGTGTGTGTGTGTGTGTGTGTGTGTGTGTGCGTGCGTGTGTGTGTGTGCGTGTGTGTGCGTGCGTGCGTGCGTGTGTGTGTGTGTGTGTGTGTGTGTGTGTGTGTGTGTGTGTGTGTGTGTGTGTGTGTGCGTGCGTGCGTGTGTGTGTGTGTGTGAAAAAAAATTGATCGTTGATTGACAGGTGAGAAACGGGCCGAAAGAACAGAGCTCAACCCCCGCAAGCACAATTAGGTGAATACAACTAGATGAATACACAGGTGCACATATATCACACAGCTGCATTTGCTCTAACAACACACAGCCACACCTGTTCAGGCTCAACCACGCCCACGTACACACCTGTTCACACACACACACACAGGGGGGAGGGGCCTCGTAGCCTGGTGGATAGCGCGCAGGACTCGTAATTCTGTGGCGCGGGTTCGATTCCCGCACGAGGCAGAAACAAATGGGCAAAGTTTCTTTCACCCTAAGTGCCCCTGTTACCTAGCAGTAAATAGGTACCTGGGAGTTAGTCAGCTGTCACGGGCTGCTTCCTGGGGTGTGTGTGTGTGTGTGGTGTGGGGAAAAAAAATAAAGTAGTTAGTAAACAGTTGATTGACAGTTGAGAGGCGGGCCGAAAGAGCAAAGCTCAACCCCCGCAAAAACACAACTAGTAAACACACACACACACACATCCCCTGATGCTCACATCAAGAGGATAACAGCAGCAGCATATGCCAGGTTGGCTAACATAAGAACGGCCTTTAGAAACTTGTGTAAGGAATCTTTCAGAACATTATATACCACATATGTCAGACCAATCCTGGAGTATGCGGCACCAGCATGGAGTCCATATCTAGTCAAGCATAAGACTAAAATGGAAAATGTTCAAAGGTTTGCCACCAGACTAGTACCCGAGCTGAGAGGTATGAGCTACGAGGAGAGACTACGGGAATTAAACCTCACTTCGTTGGAAGACAGAAGAGTTAGGGGGGACATGATCACCACATTCAAGATCCTCAAGGGAATTGACAGGGTTGATAAAGACAGGCTGTTTAACACAAGGGGCACACGCACTAGGGGACACAGGTGGAAACTGAGTGCCCAAATGAGCCACAGAGATATTAGAAAGAACTTTTTTAGTGTCAGAGTGGTTGACAAATGGAATGCATTAGGAAGTGGTGTGGTGGAGGCTGACTCCATACACAGTTTCAAGTGTAGATATGATAGAGCCCAATAGGCTCAGGAACCTGTACACCTGTTGATTGACAGTTGAGAGGCGGGACCAAAGAGCCAGAGCTCAACCCCCGCAAGCACAACTAGGTGAGTACAACTAGGTGAGTACACACACACCTGGTGAGGATACGTCTCATACACCTGCCAACCCACCAACCCACACCTGTCATTCACCTCACACTTGTACTGACCAACAAGTTGCCAATACAATTATACTGACTAATATTAATGAGAGAAGGGAAGGGGGAGCGGGGGGACAGGGGGGGGAGGGGGTGGGGGGGAGGAGGAGGGGGGGGGAGAGTTGACCCCCTCCAATATATTATTTATCTACGCATGGCATTCATTTGTGTATGTCATTCATCACTGTATATTATTCATTTGTATTTATTATACCTCAGGATATTACTCAGCGTATGTCATTCATCAGTATATATTATACATCCGTATATGTCATTTTTTGTAGTGTATATTATGTATCAATGTATGTCATTTATCTCTGTATATCTTACATCAGTCTATATCATCCATGAGTGAATGTTTTATACATGAGTGTTTGACATTCATGTGCATATCAAGCATTAGAACATTAGACGATATAATATACATCAGTGTATATTGTACATCCATACATCAGTGTATATTTTTCACTCGTATTCATCATTAAACAGTACGTGTCATTTATCAGCAGGATTCTTCAGCGTATGTGATTCAATAGTGTACATCATTCATCAGTGTATAGTATTCATCAGTATATTATTCATCTGTGTATGTCATTCATCAGTGTATATAGTATTCATCAATATATTATTCATCTGTGTATGTCATTCATCAGTGTATATAGTATTCATCAATATATTATTCATCTGTGTATGTCATTCATCAGTGTATATAGTATTCATCAATATATTATTCATCTGTGTATGTCATTCATCAGTGTATATCCTTCCTCATTGTGTCACTCGTCAGTGCATGTGTATCGATGTATATCATCCATAATTCATTCATAATTTATTTTATATAATTCATCCCTTACCGCAGTCAATAATTTCATTCGACCGTTTAAATTAATCATACATACAAATTTCAGGAAAAAAAATTAGGTACGTCATAGTCCCAGAACAACTATTTCCCATTCATTAAAGTTAATCCTAGATTTAAATGTCAAGACGTTCATCGAGGTTAATCCTAGATTAGATAATTATTCGCAGATTCAAATGATCATAATCTCAATCGCTATGGAGAAGCTGCATCCATCCCTACTCACAGTGCCCCACAAGAGGCTGGTACACAAGTCAGAGAAACAGGCTGGTATAGCAGGTAAGGTCCTCTAGTGGTTTAAGGGAGTAGCTAGGCAACAGGAAACATCGAGTTACCACGAGAGGAAAGACCTCAGAGTTGAGAGATGTCACTAACGGAGTCCCACAGGGCTCTGTATTTGGACTCATCCTGTTTCTGATATATGTATATGATCTTCCAGAGGGTATAGACTTATTCTTCGCAATGTTTGCTGACGCTAAAATTATGAGAAGAATAAAAACAGAGGAAGATAGAGACTACAAGGCGACCTGGACAAACTGGAGAGACGGTCCAGAAAAAAAGGTACTTAAGTTTAACTCAAGTGTAAAGTAATGAGATTACGTGACAGGAGCAGGAGGCTGAACACAAGGTGCCATCTGGGAGGCGAAATCCTGCACGAGTCAAATATAGAGAAAGATCTGGCAGGTTGATATCACATGGAACCTGTCCTCAGAAGCCCACGTCAAAAGGATATCATCAGCGGCATATGCTAGACTTGCCAACATAAGAACTGCTTTTGGAAACTTGTGTAAGGAATCATTCAGAACCTTGTATACCACATATAGCAGCCCAGTCCTGGGGTATGCAGCGCTAGCCTGGAGTCCATACCCAGTTAAACACAAGACACATTTAGAGATGATTAAGAGGTATGCCATCAGATTAGTCCCAGAGCTAAGTTAATAGGGAAGGTTACGGGAATTAAACCTCACGGAAGACCGAGGAATTAGGGGAGACATGCTCACCACCTACAGAAGAGTGCGAACAGGAACTTGCTGATCAACAGTCTATCCACCACCATTCTCTGGATTGACCACACCGTAAACAAACGCGACTGTTCTGCCTAACTTGAAACCTACGAGCCCAAGCAAGCCAGCTATAACCTATGGAGGCCGAGGAATAGAAAAACGTCAGTTTCACGCTGCTTGGAATTGTACGATTACGACACATTAGTTTACGCATTAGGGAGAGAGAGAGAACGCGTAAGGTAAAACAGAGCAGCATTACACCTGGACGTTATCTTGAGAGGTTATCTTGAGATGATTTCGGGGCTTTTAGTGTCCCCGCGGCCCGGTCCTCGACCAGGCCTTCACCCCGAGGAAGCAGCCCGTGACAGCTGACTAACACCCAGGTACCTATTTTACTGCTAGGTAACAGGGGTATAGGGTGATAGAAACTCTGCCCATTGTTTCTCTCCGGCGCCCGGGATCGAACCCGGGACCACAGGATCACAAGTCCAGCGTGCTGTCCGCTCGGCCGACCGGCTCCCCGTGGCTACACTTATCTCTGGCAGTGTAGAGTGTGAGGAGAATATACGTGACAAGAGTGAAACACTATACAATTATATCTCACACTAAACCCAGTCATTTATAGATAGATTTAAACTTACATTCAATGAAATGGGATTTTTTCCCAACGATAAAATATCTGAGCGAGAACGAGAGAGAGAGAGAGAGAGAGAGAGAGAGAGAGAGAGAGAGAGAGAGAGAGAGAGAGAGAGAGAGAGAGAGAGAGAGAGAGAGGGAGAGAGAGGGAGAGAGAGGGAGAGAGAGAGAGAGAGAGAGAGAGAGAGAGAGAGAGAGAGAGAGGGAGAGAGAGAGAGAGAGAGAGAGAGAGAGAGAGAGAGAGAGAGAGAGAGAGAGAGAGAGAGAGAGAGAGAGGGAGAGAGAGGGAGAGAGAGAGAGAGAGAGAGAGAGAGAGAGAGAGAGAGAGAGAGAGAGAGAGAGAGAGAGAGAGAGAGAGAGAGAGACAGAGACAGAAAGAGAGAGAGGAGACAGAACGAAAGAGACTGAGAGAAAGAGAGAGAGAGAGAGAGAGAGAGAGAGAGAGAGAGAGAGAGAGAGAGAGAGAGAGAGAGAGAGAGAGAGAGAGAGAGAGAGAGAGAGAGACAGAGACAGAAAGAGAGAGAGGAGACAGAACGAAAGAGACTGAGAGAAAGAGAGAGAGAGAGAGAGAGAGAGAGAGAGAGAGAGAGAGAGAGAGAGAGAGAGAGAGAGAGAGAGAGAGAGAGAGAGAGAGAGAGAGAGAGAGAGGGAGAGAGAGAGAGAGAGAGAGAGAGAGAGAGAGAGAGAGAGAGAGAGAGAGAGAGAGAGAGAGACAGACAGAGACAGAAAGAGAGAGCTCATACCTCAGCCGAACATCAAGGTAGCAGCAAGAGTTAGATGCCTAGGGGTAGCCACAACAACAACACACACACACCTACCTGCACACACAGATGAACACGTGTAGTGGTGGTGGTCCTCCAACACTGGTCCCGTCACCGCCTTCTGCTCGAGTCTTCCCACCAATAAACTATCATCACTCCAACCACTCAACTTTTTGTTTTTCTTTTCTCAAAGCACTTTTTTTTTTCCAATCACAAAGTGTTACAGAAGTGCATTATTATGACTGTATCAAAAGAAACACATTTGGGTGACATAGTTTTGCTTGAACATACGTCAGACTGTGATCAAAGGCCGCCTAACAGCCTGGTTGACCAGACCACCAACTACATGGCCGTGTCAGAGACCGGGCCGCGGGGGAGACATTGACTCCTGGAACCACTACAAGGTCGACACAAGGGGGAAAGTATGTGCCCATCAGGGTACAGTAGGATCATGCGTAACATACTCGTAAAATACACCCCAATACATCAACATATACTTTTATTTCCCCCATAAGAGTGACTTATGGTAATTTACAAACAATATACAAATATAGGATAAATAGCAACCTTATCTTAGATACATTGGTGCCAGCCCCCCCCACTGCCCCCCCCCTGCCCCCCCCTCCCGTTCCTTATTCCGTTTTTTAAGACCAAGTCGATTGCGCTATTAGACACACACACACACACACACACACACACACACACACACACACACACACACACACACACACACACTCTCTCACGGTTGAGAGGCGGGACCAAAGAGCCAGAGCTCAACCCCCGCAAACACAACTAGGTGAGTACACACACACACACACACACACACACACACACACACACACACACACACACACACACACTTTCTCACATTCCTGCTTGATAGGGTTCTTCTACTCCCCAAGTCCGGCCCGAGGCCAGGCTTGTGAGAGCTTGGTCCAACAGGCTGTTGCTTGGAGCGGCCCGCAGGCCCACATACCCACCACAGCCCGGTTGGTCCGGCACTTCTTGAATAAAACTATCTAGTTTTCTCTTGAAGATGTCTACGGTTGTTCCGGCAATATTTAGAATATTGCAAACATCTCAAGGGTAGCAGTTGCAAAGCTGGCATCCATCAGGATAGCCTTAAGAAAACTAGAGAAAAATGCGTTGAATATGTTTAGTGCAAGATATGTCTAATCAGTGCTAGAGTATGCAGCACCTGCCTGGAGCCCCTCGACCAGTGCTAGAGGCTAGACACGAGGCTAGACACTCAGGTAAGCCACGAGGCTAGACACTCAGGTAAGCCACGAGGCTGGACACTTAGGTAAGCCACGTGGCTGGACCCTTAGGTAAGCCACGAGGCTAGACACTCAGGTAAGCCACGTGGCTGGACACTTAGGTAAGACACGAGGCTAGACACTCAGGTAAGCCACGAGGCTAGACACTCAGGTAAGCCACGAGGCTAGACACTCAGGTAAGCCACGAGGCTGGACACTCAGGTAAGCCACGTGGAAGGACCCTTAGGTAAGCCACGAGGCTAGACACTCAGGTAAGCCACGTGGCTAGACCCTTAGGTAAGCCACGAGGCTAGACACTCAGGTAAGCCACGAGGCTAGACACTCAGGTAAGCCACGAGGCTAGACACTCAGGTAAGCCACGAGGCTAGACACTCAGGTAAGCCACGAGGCTAGACACCCAGGTAAGCCACGTGGCTAGACCCTTAGGTAAGCCACGAGGCTAGACACCCAGGTAAGCCACGTGGCTAGACCCTTAGGTAAGCCACGAGGCTAGACACTCAGGTAAGCCACGAGGCTAGACACTCAAGTAAGCCACGAGGCTAGACACTCAAGTAAGCCACGAGGCTAGACACCCAGGTAAGCCACGTGGCTAGACACTCAGGTAAGCCACGTGGCTAGACCCTTAGGTAAGCCACGAGGCTAGACACTCAGGTAAGCCACGAGGCTAGACACTCAAGTAAGCCACGAGGCTAGACACTCAAGTAAGCCACGAGGCTAGACACCCAGGTAAGCCACGAGGCTAGACACTCAAGTAAGCCACGAGGCTAGACACTCAAGTAAGCCACGAGGCTAGACACTCAAGTAAGCCACGAGGCTAGACACTCAAGTAAGCCACGAGGCTAGACACCCAGGTAAGCCACGAGGCCAGACACTCAAGTAAGCCACGAGGCTAGACACCCAGGTAAGCCACGTGGCTAGACACTCAGGTAAGCCACGAGGCTAGACACTCCGGTAAGCCACAGGGATGTGAGGTAACACTTCTTCGGTAAAGAGTGCAGGTGGAGATATGATCACTACCTACAAAATTCTCAGAGGAATTGACAGGGTAGATCACTGCTCGTTGAAAGCCGCAGGTGGCGCCTGATATACTCTTAAGAGCATTTCACAGCCGACACCTGCAAAGGAGGGACGCCAGGAGCTGAAGCCTTGTCGTGCAAAGGTGTGTTAGGTAAGTACAAACACGCACCCGGTTTCACCCCGCAACTCTTCCTCCAATCTGGTGGTGGGTGAGCGCGCGCGCGCCTCTACGCGCGCTCCCTTATCTCCAGCACAGTGATAAGAAGCACCCCTGCTCGTCCTCCTGACTGCTGTCACTGCTATCGTAGCTTCCCTGTCGACGTGCTCCCTCACACTCACACACACGCACACACACACACACACACACACACACACACACACACACACACACACACACACACACACACACACTACCTACTTGATTGACAGTTGAGAGGCGGGACCAAAGAGCCAAAGCTCAACCCCCGCAAGCACAATTAGGTGAGTACAATTAGGTGAGTACACACACACACACACACACACACATGGTTACTAAAGTTCAACCCAAGTAAATGTAAGGTGATGAAACTAGGTGGAGGGAATAGCAGGCCAGATAGTGGATACCGAATGGGAGATGAAGTCCTTCACGAAACGGACAGAGAGAAAGATCTAGGAAAAGATATCACGCCGAACTTGTTTCCTGAAGCCCACATAAAAAGAATAACATCGGCGGCGTGTGCGAGGCTGGCTAACATCAGAACTGCCTTCAGGAACCTGTGTAAAGCATCTTTCGGACCCTTGTATACCACGTATGTAAGGCCAATTCTGGAGTATGCGGCCCCAACATGGAGCCCGTACCTTGTCAAGCACAAGACGAAGCTGGAAAAAGTTCAGTGGTATGCCACAAGGCTAGTCCCAGAACTAAGAGACATGAGTTATGAGGAAAGGCTGTGTCAACTGCACCTTACGTCGCTGGAAGACAGAAGAGCTCGGGGAGACATGATCACCACATACAAAATTTTCAGGGGAATTGACAGGATAGACAAGGGTGGAGTATTAACTTTTCAGTGTCAGAGTAGTTAGTAAATGGAATGCACTGGAAGTGATGTGGTATAGGCTGACTCCATACACAGTTTCAAATATGATAGAGCCCAGTAGGCTCAGGAATCTGTACACGCGTAGCACATACTGTTGTACATACAAAAATGTATGTACAAAAGTTGCAACAAAAGTAATGCCAGAACTAAGATTGTTAAGCTATGAGCATAGGTTAAAGAAGCTAAATCTCACAACTCTAGAGAACAAATAGAGGGGACATGGTCACAACATACAAGATACTGAGGGATTGAGGGGGAATTGACAAGGTAGACAAGAACCGCCTCCTTACATTACGCAAAAGTAGGACAAGAGGACATAAGTGGAAGATGAACATGTAAATGAGTTGAAGAAATGTGTGAACTGAAAGAACTTGTAGAAGCCACCTCCTTCCACAACAGGAAGCCAAAGGCATAAAGCCAAAATTAAAAAAGTACAAAGATTTGCAACAAGATTAGTGTCAGAGCTAATTAGAGGGTTAAGCTACAAAGATATGATAATGGAACTAAATCTCCCAACCCAGGAGCAAAGAAGGAACAGAGGGAATATGATCACAACATACAAGATACTGAGGGGAATAGATCAGGTGCACAAGGATAGCCTATTTAAATCGAGGAAAAGCAGGAGAGGTGGAAGCTGGAAACACAAGGGACGTAAGGACGTACTGGTACCATATACGGCTATTTAACAAGTGGAATGCTCAAAAAGAAGTTGTGGAAGCCACCTCCATCCATAACTTTAAGACCAGATTCGACAAAGAATTTGAAAGTCAAAATAATTAAGCAGGTACAACAAGACAAGTAGGCAGGACATAAAGAAGTAGACCTCCAACCCCGTAATCACTAATGGGTAAATAACCACACCCATACACTCCCACATTGAGCAATATAACTCAGACAAGATAAGAGAAGGGTGGGCCAACTGCATATTTCTGGGCCGGCGGAAAGCCTCGACACAGTGCCCCACAGTCGGCTGGTGAGCCAGCTGGAGAAACAGACCTCGGGGGCCATCACTACAGCCTAGCCTTTTCCTCGTGAATGTCAGTAATCTTCAGACGACACATTTATTACTGTCAATGTTTGCTGATGACTCAAACAAATTATGAGGTTATCTTGAGGTTATCTTGAGATGATTTCGGGGCTTTTAGTGTCCCCGCGGCCCGGTCCTCGACCAGGCCTCCACCCCCAGGAAGCAGCCCGTGACAGCTGACTAACACCCAGGTACCTATTTTTACTGCTAGGTAATAGGGGCATAGGGTGAAAGAAACTCTGCCCATTGTTTCACGCCGGCGCCTGGGATCGAATCCAGGACCACAGGATCACAAGTCCAGCGTGCTGTCCGCTCGGCCGACGGGCTCCCCAACTCCCCAGGAGCAAGTTAAAGAGAGTTGGGAGACGCCGAGAAACTACAGGAAGACCTCTAACGTCTTGAAGCATGATCAAAGTGGTAGTTCATCAGTGCATGCAACCCCTTCAACAAGCAGTGAAGGTTGGCGGTGGGAGCAACACTAGTAACTACAGTGGTAGGTTACCTTGAGGTTACCTTGAGGTTACCTTGAAGTTACCTTGAGGTTACCTTGAAGTTACCTTGAGGTTACCTTGAGGTGTTTTCAGGGCTTAGCGTCGAGACGAACCCCCCATACACAGATCAAAATGTAAATATTCCAAAACCCAAAGAACTCGAAAACCTGTACACCAACTAAATGGAGATCGAGAAGTGAGACCCAATAGCTGAAGCTCAACATACGTAGCCGCAGCTAGTAGACTGGGGCCAGATTCACGAAAGCACTTAAGCAAGCACTTACGAACGTGTGTATATCTTTCCTCAATCTTTGACGGCTTTGTTTTAATTTATTAAACAGTTTACAAGCATGAAAACTTACCAATCAACTGTTGTTATTGTTATATACAGCCTCCTGATGCTTCGGAGCTCATTAACTGTTTAATAATTGGAAACAAAGCCGCCAAAGATTGAGAAAAGATGTACAGGGGCCAGATTCACGAAGCAGTTACGCAAGCACTTACGAACCTGTATATCTTTTCTCGATCTTTGGCGGCTTTGTTTACAATTACTAAACAGTTAATGAGCTCCGAAGCACCAGGAGGCTGTTTTTAACAATAACAACAGTTGAATGGGAAGTTTTCATGTTTGTAAACTGTTTAATAAATGTAACCAAAGCCGTCAAAGATTGAGGAAAGATGTACACGTTCGTAAGTGCTTGCGTAAGTGCTTTCGTGAATCTGGCCCCAGGTTAGTTAGGGTAACACCACGGGTGAAGCCCATGCCTAGTGAAGCCTCCTGCTGGATGCTTACGTTGGACACAACTCTACAAACATTCCATTTGACGTGATACAGTGTTAATCGCTCTGTTATCTACGAGTACTCTTTATCTCCTCACAGCATCCGGACACCTCTCACCAACCCCACGCTCCTCACACCATCCCACTAACAACCTTTATATCTATTATTAACAAATGTCCCACAATGGAAATTAAGCATAAAAAAAGGATGCAAACAATTTGCATCGGTACAAATTTGCTTAACAATTTGAATAAGGCAACGCTTGTGTGTGTGTGTGTGTGTGTGTGTGTGTGTGTGTGTGTGTGTGTGTGTGTGTGTGTGTGTGTGTGTGTGTGTGTGTGTGTGTGTGTGTGTGTATGTGTGTGTGTGTGTGTGTGTGTGTGTGCGTGTGTGTGTGTGTGTGTGTGTGTGTGTGTGTGTGTGTGTGTGTGTGTGTGTGTGTGTGTGTGTGTGCGTGTGTGTGTGTGTGTGTGCGTGTGTGTGTGTGTGTGTGTGTGTGTGTGTGTGCGAGCGAGCGGGGACGCGCGCCTGCTGTCACCTATTTGTTTTTTTCCGAGGGTTGAACTTTAGCTACTGGTTCCGTCTCTAATCTTCGGATTTGTTTTTCATCTACTTTTGCAAGCACGTGTGTAGCCCGCTTCAACTATTTCTCTTGTAGACATTTCTTTGGCTCATCTGACATCCGGGAATAACTTAAGTGTTTACAACAAGGCTCTCACAAGCCATTACGGCTGTATACCACTTGGGAAGTACATGAGGACAAGGATCTAGGATAAGACACAGGGAAGGAACAGTGCCTGACCATTTGGACCATAGGGGATCGAACGCCGACCTGCCAGAGGGATCCTAACCTCATTCCCCGTAGCTCTGGGATTCGGGGACAGGTTTGCTGTGATTACTTTCAGGTACTTTTCTCTGACAGGTAATCGCCTTCACTCTTTTCTTTCCTTAGTTTACATCTTCATTAATATGCATTTGGTAGCGTTGAATTCTATCAGCCATATTCTGATCCTTATCTTCAGTCCGTTCAAATCTTCCCGCATTCACTTTCAGTCATCTATCTATTCTAATTATTCTTATCAACTGCATATTATCTCTACATATTGACATATAGAACTCTGCCTCTCTCCCCCCTTCTTCTCTACCCATGACCCATGATAAGTAATTTATCATATATCAGAAATAAAAGATCCTAGAACCGTCCCAAGGTGGGACCAGACTGGATGCTTCAGTCTATGATGGCGAATCCGTCACTCCAGTCTGAGCCTCCATCTATTGGATCAGTTCACAGTTAAACCCTTGTGAATAGGGTTTAAACTGAGCCTAAATCCGACAAGGAATAAACATTCTACCTATCCTTATCTTTCTTGATTTCCATCAGCCGTCATTAGCTACTAATAGGTTTATAATTTAGGATTTGTCATTCTTTGAACCGGAGTTCGAATTCCCTGGGAACACACAATTGATTTCCTGTTATCTCCTCCATCTCCTGGCATGCAATGCATGTGCGAGATGTTTGGTCTGTAGTGTTAAGAGTTGCTGTCTGCCGCGTTTCTTGAAGGCTGGCACAGTGTCGGCTGTTCTCAGGTTGTCTGGTAGTTCTCCTGTCCCTAGTGACATAGTTGAAGACGTGGCTTCTTTATGACTTCATGTCCTTCTTTCAGTATCTAAGAATCAATCAGGTTCCATTGTTCTTGATGTGTTCGGTTCTTTCATTAGCCTCATTACCTTCCGACTTCTTATTTCACTGTTCTCCAACACCGTTGAATTCAACTTTTTTTTTTTAATTTGGTGTAGTCTTTCACTCTATTATACAGACCTCTTTGTATCTTTTCCCCAAAACCTCACACATATCTTTGTCGTTTTCTGTGAATCGAATTGGGCCCAAAATTTCTTCCACTTGTCACTTTGTCTTTTACCGATATGTTTCTTTACTTTGACTGTTGTGCCATCCTCAAACTGCTCTTCTGACTCCTTGTTATACTTAAAAGGAGTTTATTTCTGACTCTACTTCCTACCTCTCTGCTTTCAGGCATTCATTCTGCTTTATATTTTCCGCTTTCCTGCTTTTATTGTTCACATTACAAAGCCGGTTAAAACCAGCCGTTCCCTTTGTGTCTTTCAGCCATTTCCTTCAGAGTGAGGATGAATCTGTTACTTAATAATAATAAATGTATGAAATGTATGAACCACTACCTATGGAGATATTCTGCTGAGCTTATTGTTTCCTTACATTTTTCATAAAGATCCTTTCAAGTC
>NC_091162.1:17120813-17150813 GCF_040958095.1 Procambarus clarkii
AGTACGGTGGGATTGAACACACACCCCCCTAAACCCCCTCAACCACACGTGCTATACCGACTGAACCGGGATGGGCTACTAAAAGTTCAGGGATGTGGGTTCGATTCCATTATACAGTTACAATATTTTATCCAAGATATGTCACGTGATTTCATTGTAACTTGCATTTATGTAGCCATGCTCGAAGCTTTTTTTCAGTACATTAATTAATTTCAGTACATATTCATATGTAATTCATCTGAATACAGCTTTGGATCCATTGTTTTCTAGTTCGCTCTTTGGTACACATTTTCCTATCCCAGTTTATAACCCTTTCCAAAGCCTCTTTATTCATTTGTACACTATAGAGAACTGTCGCTCTGTACTCGAAGATTTTTTCCTGAAAATGTAAATTTATCTTTCAGATTCATCCTTCACGAGAAACGTTGGAAAATAGTGGAAATTAACCAGTGACGTCAAAATTAAACCAAGAAAACTTTTGACCTTATCTTATCAAGTGACGTCAAAATTAAACCAAGAAAACTTTTGACCTTATCTCTAACGTCTATTTCACTTCAAGACCCACTTCAGGATGTTGACCAGACCACACACTTCCCAGACCCTTCACACCAGACCACTAGAAGGTGGAGGGATGACGACGTTTCGGTCCGTCCTGGACCATTCTCAAGTCGATCGACTTGACAATGGTCCAGGACGGACCGAAACGTCGTCGTCGTCCCTTCACCTTCTAGTGTGTGTGGTCTGGTCAACATACTTTAGCCACGTTATTGTGACTCCTCGCCTGCACTTCAGGATGTTACAAGACCAAACACCACATTCACTCCAAACATCTACCACCTATAAGGGGCTACTCACGCCCGTGCCATCTCTTGTGGTGGATTAATCCTCATCCATCAATCCAATTGAAACTTGATTCGAAGATTCTTCTACTGATATCTTTATTAATGAGTGCGTCACTGTATTTTATTAATGAGTGCGTCCCTATATTTTACCAAACGCACTTGACACCTTTAACACTTGTCAGTCCGAGCTTGAAAAGCCTATAATGAGCGTCCCTTCAACTATTCTCTCCCTCGAGTCTTACAATGAAACTATCCCTCGAGTCTTACAATGAAACTATAACACACACACATTATTTTAATGTCGTCTACGCCTTGGCTGATATTGTTGCATAGGTCTATTCAATTTCAATTTCTTTCTTTATTATGCGCCTCATACCCTTCCCGTGGGCGGTGTAGGTCAGCGTTAAGATATCTTCTTATCAATAACGGCTCAAGGAAAGGACGCTTCTGATGCCCACCACTGGTGGCTGACCCCTCCCCCCCCCCCATCTAGACCACCACTGTCTCTTCCCACCTGTCAACTGCACCACCAATTTTAAATTTTAAATTTAAATTTTGCCCCGAGGGGCGAGTTTATTGAAGCAGCGCCACTCATCTTGTGAGTGGACACACCGCCATAGTGACAGTATTGGGCAGCACCACTCATCCTGTGAGTGGACACACCGCCATAGTGACAGTATTGGGCAGCGTCACTCATCCTGTGAGTGGACACACCGCCATAGTGACAGTATTGGGCAGCGTCACTCATCCTGTGAGTGGACACACCGCCATAGTGACAGTATTGGGCAGCGCCACTCATCTTGTGAGTGGACACACCGTCATAGTGACAGTATTGGGCAGCGTCACTCATCCTGTGAGTGGACACACCGCCATAGTGACAGTATTGGGCAGCGCCACTCATCTTGTGAGTGGACACACCGTCATAGTGACAGTATTGGGCAGCGTCACTCATCCTGTGAGTGGACACACCGCCATAGTGACAGTATTGGGCAGCGTCACTCATCCTGTGGGTGGACACACCGCCATAGTGACAGTATTGGGCAGCGCCACTCATCCTGTGAGTGGACACACCGCCATAGTGACAGTATTGGGCAGCGTCACTCATCCTGTGGGTGGACACACCGCCATAGTGACAGTATTGGGCAGCGCCACTCATCTTGTGAGTGGACACACCGCCATAGTGACAGTATTGGGCAGCGCCACTCATCCTGTGAGTGGACACACCGCCATAGTGACAGTATTGGGCAGCGCCACTCATCTTGTGAGTGGACACACCGCCATAGTGACAGTATTGGGCAGCGCCACTCATCTTGTGAGTAGACACACCGCCATAGTGACAGTATTGAAGCAGCGCCACTCATCCTGTGAGTGGACACACCGCCATAGTGACAGTATTGGGCAGCGCCACTCATCTTGTGAGTGGACACACCGCCATAGTGACAGTATTGGGCAGCGCCACTCATCTTGTGAGTGGACACACCGCCATAGTGACAGTATTGAAGCAGCGCCACTCATCTTGTGAGTGGACACACCGCCATAGTGACAGTATTGAAGCAGCGCCACTCATCCTGTGAGTGGACACACCGCCATAGTGACAGTATTGGGCTGCGCCACTCATCTTGTGAGTGGACACACCGCCATAGTGACAGTATTGAAGCAGCGCCACTCATCCTGTGAGTGGACACACCGCCATAGTGACAGTATTGGGCAGCGTCACTCATCCTGTGAGTGGACACACCTCCATAGTGACAGTATTGAAGCAGCGCCACTCATCCTGTGAGTGGACACACCGCCATAGTGACAGTATTGGGCTGCGCCACTCATCTTGTGAGTGGACACACCGCCAAAGCAGCATGTACAACACTCCCCAATAGGAAGAAAACCCGCTGGGTTGTTCATCCTGTCACTTGTACCCAGACACAGCTGGGACTTCTCAGAAGCCCAGTGCCCTGTTCTTCCTAATTCCTCATTACCTTCCGATGAGAAAACATGAGGAATATCTCAATTCCCAAATTAAAGGACAGTATTAGTATCTACCAGGCCAGGGGCCAGATTCACGAAGCAGTTACGCAAGTACTTACGAAAGTGTACATCTTTCCTCAATCTTTGATTGCTTTGGTTACATTTATTAAACAGTTTACGAACATGAAAACTTGCAAATCAACTGTTGTTATTGTTATAAACAGCCTCCCTGGTGCTTCGGAGCTCTTCAACTGTTTAATAATTGGAAACAAAGCCGCCAAAGATTGAGAAAAGATGTACAGGTTCGTAAGTGCTTGCGTAAGTGCTTTCGTGAATCTGGCCCCTGGTCTCTTACGACCATGCTAGCCCCCTCTCTTACGACCTAATAACCCCCCACTCTTACGACCTAATAACCCCCCCACTCTTACGACCTAATAACCCCCCCACTCTTACGACCTAATAACCCCCCCACTCTTACGACCTAATAACCCCCACTCTTACGACCTAATAACCCCCCACTCTTACGACCCGATAGTACACCCAGACGACTCCCAATACCACCGTCCCATAGCACTAGTTGCAAGAAGAGTTGGGTATATATTACTGTCCTGACTTGTAAGCCACGCGCTTACCCTCCCCCTTCTCCCATCACCCATCCCCCCCTCACATCACCCATCCCCCCCCTCTATACCCTGTCGCAAGCCCACAGTGACCCTGATACAGCTGCCACTAGTGCGCGTCTTGTATCCTAGTACAAGCTCTCTTGTATCCTAGTACAAGCTCTCAAACCCATCCCGTCAACCTTTTCGTCTCCTGTTTGCATGAATTGAACAGGGCAAGGAATCTGCTACGAATCGTATAGGCCAAGGAATCTGCTACGGGGGTTGGTTTGAGAGCGGTCCTCGTGGCACTCGATGGTAGGTAAGAGTGTAGGAGTTCGGAGGGCCAGCTTGGGCCATAGTAGGAGCGCTCACACACTCTGCAGGAACTCTTCTGCCTTGTAGGTTTGGGAGATTGTGGAGGAGGAGAGGCAGAGGAAGGAAGATAAGGGACAGGAGGTGGTGATACTACACCATCGGGCACATGTGATGTGTGTGTGTGTGTGTGTGTGTGTGTGTGTGTGTGTGTGTGTGTGTGTGTGTGTGTGTGTGTGTGTGCACACGCACAAACAAGAACAAATACAAATATAAAAGAAATGAAGGGAGGCGTGTGTGTGTGTGTGTGTGTGTGTGTGTGTGTGTGTGTGTGTGTGTGTGTGTGTGTGTGTGTGTGTGTGTGTGTGTGTGTGTGTGTGTGCACACGCACAAACAAGGACAAATACAAATATAAAAGAAATGAAGGGAGGCGTGTGTGTGTGTGTGTGTGTGTGTGTGTGTGTGTGTGTGTGTGTGTGTGTGTGTGTGTGTGTGTGTGCACACGCACAAACAAGGACAAATACAAATATAAAAGAAATGAAGGGAGGCGTGTGTGTGTGTGTGTGTGTGTGTGTGTGTGTGTGTGTGTGTGTGTGTGTGTGTGTGTGTGTGTGTGTGTGTGTGTGTGTGTGTGTGTGTGTGTGTACTCACCTATTTATGTCTGCAGGATCGAGCATTGACTCTTGGATCCCGCCTTTCGAGCATCGGTTGTTTACAGCAATGTCTATGGTCCTATTTCCCTATCATACCTAATTTTAAAATTATGAATAGTATTTGCTTCCACCACCTGTTCCTTAAGTGCATTTCATTTTCCCACTACTCTCACGCTAAAAGAAAACTTCCTAACATCCCTGTGATTCATCTGAATTTCCAGCTTCCACCCATGTCCCCTCGTTCTGTTACTATTCCGTGTGAACATTTCGTCTGTCTACTCTGTCATTCCCCCTGAGTATTTTATACGTTCCTATCATGTCCCCCCCTCTCCATTCTTCTTTCTAGTGTCGTAAGGTACAGCTCCTTCAAGCGCTCCTCATACCCCATCCCTCGTAACTCTGGGACGAGTCTCGTTGCAAACCTCTGAACCTTTTCCAGTTTCCTTATATGCGTCTGTGTGTGTGTGTGTGTGTGTGTGTGTGTGTGTGTGTGTGTGTGTGTGTGTGTGTGTGTGTGTGTGAGAGAGAGAGAGAGAGAGAGATAGAGAGGGGGGAATAGAGAACGATGATGGGGGTGTAAGTTGGAGAGATAGTGGGGGGGGGCTAAAGACCATGTAGAAGGGGTGAGGGGTGTGGGAAGGGGAGTTATGTGGGGAGAGGGGAGTGGGGGGGAAGGGGGTAAGGGGGTGATGCCTGCAAGTGGTTGCCGACACAACCCCCACCACTGTCAGCTGTAACAGGTTCCCTGGCGACCCCCACACCCACTGCATCAGTGGTGGGCCGCAAGCTTCCCCCCCCCCCCCCCTCACTAACACCCCAACCACCCACCTACACACCACCTCACCCCCCTCATACTGTGCCTTGTGCCATAGCAGCACCACCACCAAGTGCCACACACAGTAACAGTGCCACACACCGTCAACAAACACAGTAACAGTGCCACACACACACACATACACACACACTCGCGGCGCGACACAAACATCCACTTGTTTGTAAACACTCCTCCAGCAGGCAATATGCGCAGACTCCACATCCAAAAACAATGATTCCCGGGGTCTGCTCTTCTCAGCCTGTTTGTCACAGCGTATACGTCCATTTCACAGCTCGTGTTACACGGCCTCAACCCTTGCAAGATGTTCACTGTACGCTGCACTGCATGTTTCTCAACACTGTACACATTACTTACGATTATATTTCACACTATTGCACCGCAGAAAATATTTGACAAAAAAATTTTCAGGAAAAAAAAAAATAAATCACTGGTGAATAATTCGGCAAAGCGTCAAGATATGATCCACAGAGGTTTTTGCAAGAGGAGTTAAGAGACAGTGCCTGAAGACCACTGTCTGTGAGGCGGTCTAGGCAGAGACTGGTGGTGGTAGTGATGGTGTCGGGTCTAGTGGTGGTGGTGGACGGGGGGATGGTGGTGGTGGTGAGGGAGGGGGAAGAGGGAGGAGTAAGGGAGAGAGGGAGGGGAAGCAACACGGACTACAGCGACGTTGGTGGTGTGGTCCAGTCCGCTCTCTCACTCCGTCTCGGCTACACTTGCCGTTCTCCCTCTCTCCCTCTCTCCCTCCCTCCCTCCCTCCCTCTCCCTCCACCGACTCGTCAAGGCAACTCAACACACACACACGCGCGCGCACGCTGCCGCCGCCACCACTTTACCAACCACATGCCACACACACACACTGAAGGATCGAACCCTGCCACCGGGAAAGAGGAGGAGGTACGAGGCTGCCAATAAGCAGTGAAGGGTGTGTGTGTGTGTGTGTGTGTGTGTGTGTGTGTGTGTGTGTGTGTGTGTGTGTGTGTGTGTGTGTGTGTGTGTGTGTGGGGTGACAACATTGTGTCGAGGGAGAAGGAGGCTGTTCTCGTCAATCACGCCCTCGGGGCATCATCATCACCATCTCCACACCGCTGGGGCATCACCATCTTCTCCACCTCAGGACCAACTATATCACCCCGCTTGCTACACCATGACTTTTTGTGCCCATCCACACGACACTGCTCAACCCGCGGTTCCATCCTCCCTCCCTCCCACTACTCTGGATGACAATAACGTTCAATGTCACTTTCTATCACTTCAAGTGCCAGCTTGTGGTGACAGGAGGGGGGGGGGAGGGTGGCCCTGGGGGTGCCAGTTCTTACCTAACAGTGACTACGGGGGAGTGAAGTCTAGCTCTGCATGCCCTATACCAGCCTTCTTCTTGTTGCTGTACCTGTTGCGTTAGAATACAAGTATCCCGTCGTTTGAATTCTTTGTCGAATCTGGCCCTTAAAGTTGTGGACGGAGGTGGCTTCCAACACTTCTTCTTTCAGTACTTTCCACTTGTTGAAAGCCCGTACGTGGTACAAGTATTTCCTGATATTTCATTGACGCATTTGCGTATCTAGCTTCCACCCACGGTAACTTTTCCTTCATTCTTTAAATTGAAAAGAATTATGGTGGTGGTGGTGGTGGTGGTGGTAGCTGTGCTGATAGCTGTGGTGGTAGCTGTGCTGATAGCTGTGCTGATAGCTGTGCTGATAGCAGCAGCAGCAGCAGTAGCGTTGACCATATCATATCAAAATGGAACTTGCATAAAATGAATTCAAACTGTTTAAATATTGACTCATGAAGATGTAGATAAGAACGGGTTTATAGGGTGGAATTAATGATGACTGGAAGGAATCATATAGAGAGTCGAATACCCCAAAACAGCACCGAGAATAACTGTAAAACAGGACCTGGGTGGGGGGGGGGGGGATGGGCCAGATGACACTATAGTACCGTTGAATATTGAATTCAACCCTACGATCTCCCCTTCCCCCCGCCCCCCCCCCCGCTCATGGGGGGAGGACCTCCATGTGTGGGCGCGGGGGTGCCAGCCACGAGGCCCCCTCAAGCCAACCACTTGTTGAGTGCCAAGCTGGACCCCAGGCACTGAGAGAGCCAGCCCTCACGCCACACACACACACACACACACACACACACACACACACACACACACACACACACGGATACAGTGACACGTACAACCATCCCAGAGGGCATCAAAAGTAGGCATCCAGGCTGTGTGCTCACTTAAAACCATCCACACACAGAACCATCCACACACAGAACCATCCACACACAGAACCATCCCCACACAGAACCATCCACACACAGAACCATCCACACAGAATCCTCCACACATAGAACCATCCACACAAAGAACCATCCACACACAGAACCATCCACACATAGAACCATCCACACACAGAACCATCCACACACTGAACCATCCACACACAGAACCATCCACACAAAGAACCATCCACACACAGAACCATCCACACAGATTCATCCACACATAGAACCATCCACACAAAGAACCATCCACACAGAATCATCCACACATAGAACCATCCACACAAAGAACCATCCACACAGAATCATCCACACATAGAACCATCCACACACAGAACCATCCACACAGAATCATCCACACACAGAACCATCCACACATAGAACCATCCCCACATAGAACCATCCCCACATAGAACCATCCACACACAGAACCATCCACACACAGAACCATCCACACACAGAACCATCCACACAGAATCATCCACACATAGAACCATCCCCACATAGAACCATCCACACACAGAACCATCCACACATAGAACCATCCACACAAAGAACCATCCCCATATAGAACCATCCACACACAGAACCATCCACACACAGAACCATCCACACACAGAACCATCCACACAAAGAACCATCCACACACAGAACCATCCCCACACAGAACCATTCACACAAAGAACCATCCACGCACAGAACCATCCACACACAGAACCATCCACACACAGAACCATCCACACACAGAACCATCCACACACAGAACCATCCACACAAAGAACCATCCACACACAGAACCATCCACACACAGAACCATCCACACACAGAACCATTCACACAAAGAACCATCCACACAAAGAACCATCCCCACATAGAACCATCCACACACAGAACCATCCACACAAAGAACCATCCCCACATAGAACCATCCACACACAGAACCATCCACACAGAACCATCCACACAAAGAACCATCCACACATAGAACCATCCACACACAGAACCATCCACACAAAGAACCATCCCCACATAGAACCATCCACACACAGAACCATCCACACAAAGAACCATCCACACATAGAACCATCCACACACAGAACCATCCACACAAAGAACCATCCCCACATAGAACCATCCACACACAGAACCATCCACACAGAACCATCCACACAAAGAACCATCCCCACATAGAACCATCCACACAAAGAACCATCCACACATAGAACCATCCCCACATAGAACCATCCACACACAGAACCATCCCCACAAGACAAAACAATACTCTATTTATTTTTACTAATAAACCAATAAAATTACATTGGTATGAAAAGACAATATGTGAGTGTACGCGGGTGCCCCACCAAGCTCCCCCGGATGCTACATATCGTCTTCTTCGAGGTCGAGGGTCCCTACAAACGCAACCAGAGGTGGTACCAACTATTTCTTACCCTAACTGAAGGAATACTGAACAGCCGTGGACCTCTGATGTTCAAATACGTGTTCTTCGATTGCGCCTTTGGCACCCATACTCTAACTGGCTCTCTTCTACATTCCCTGACTTACTGCTGGGTACAATATAATTTGTTCTGGACTTACAGTATCTTCCATGTATATATTATTTGATCCCTCTTTCGTCTCCTTTCCTGAGAAAGGAGAGAGAAAAATTCTCTCATTTGGAGAGCTTTGAGCCGGTCTCAATAATTTAGGTGATTTATCGTGTCTATGTATGTCGTATATGTTCCCTGTATTCCCCGAATTTTAGCACTCTCTCTCCTGCTCTGAAGGGGGACATGTGCTCTGAGCAGTGTTATATAGTTTAATGGCCTAGCGCTTTTCCCCCTGATAAATCCCTTTCCTTCCCTTCTTATGGGAAGGAAATACGAGAGAATTACATTAATGGGCAATAGGGGGGCCATGTTGGCTTCCTAAGCTATGAACCAGAGGGGCACGACACTCTAACACCCATGACCTCCCCCCCCCCCTTAGAGTTCACACCCAGGGAAGCCTTCTCCATGAGGTCAGCCCAGATAACCTCCGGATTATCTTGTATGTTGATTAAAAAAATTCCTGGGTTAGTCTTAGTCAGCATAGTTTCAAGTATGTAATATTTCATGATACTCTGGTCCAACATTGCAAGGGAATTAGATCCCACATTCTTATGCGTAAACATCCATGGATCTCCCCCTTTTGGCCAGGTCAGAGGTCAGTCACACACGTAATTAATAACTCCTCTCTTGAAGAGTGTATGGTGAATGTCAAACAAGCTTATTGAAATATTTTTTAAGTGTTTGTGCACGTGTGGCCGATCTTTTACATTCTTGGGGCAGGTAGCAACAGCAGATCTCCCCCCTCCCCCTGTGGGGATTGTATATAGAGGTCCTGTAGGGACTAAGGGAGGACAGAGTGCCGGACACCGGGGTCCAGAGAGGGCTGTGAAGAACATCTCAGCCAGGGAGAGACAGAGGTCTTAAGGTAATGTGTGTGGTCTCTGAGGTTTTG
This sequence comes from Procambarus clarkii, assembly GCF_040958095.1. Taxonomy (NCBI): domain Eukaryota; kingdom Metazoa; phylum Arthropoda; class Malacostraca; order Decapoda; family Cambaridae; genus Procambarus; species Procambarus clarkii. The sequence goes on from NC_091162.1 coordinate 17,130,796, forward strand.
TTCCATGTCCAAATTCCTTAACTTTTTGCCAGTGTTAGAGTAGGATTTATAAGTGGTGATTGACATAATTTTGGTCTCAATAAACTCATGTTAAATTTCCCGTCTGTGTCAATTGTTGAATCCTCTTAGCCTTTTGGATATTGTGGCTGACAACCGTCCCATAATTAATGACAGTCATAGAAGGTACTCTCCAAGTCAAGCAATGTTTCTTGCCTCGTTGCTTGATATAGTCTCAATGGTCAAAGGCAGATGGTGGCAGCGTATTTAATCCTGTGTTAGCATTTCCTTGTTGGCAGTGTACCTTTTAGTTCCGGTGTAACCATCATATGTCAGCTCATAACAGTGTTACCAAGTGCAACCGATGGGGAAGTGTTACTCAGGATAAGTAGTGTTTACATTATTAGTTTAGTATCCATTATAGTGGTGTTCCATTATAGTGGTGTTCCATTATAGTGGTGGTACTTTAGAGGGGTGTTACAACACAACAGGGGGGGGGCAAGAACGAGGGCTTCCTCAACTATGAACTAGAGGTTGAATATAATAGTGGGAAAGGAGGAAGGGGGGGGGGGTTTACGTCATCAACTATGAACCACAGTATCAAAGGGAACTACAAGATGACCTGCAAGATCTACGCAAAACAGAGTACACCAAAAAAAATGGGATGATCTAATAAGCAAAAACCAAGTCGACTACAGAAACCCAGGAAAGTTCTGGTAAAAATGTAAAAATCCTGATGGGAAACTCAGCCGAGGAAACACCCTTCACCATAGACGCCTCAGGAAATAAACTCTACGAGGAGAGAGAACAAGAACAGGAATTCAGGAAGTTCTGGGAAAAAAAATATTCAGGATAAACCTGGAAGAAAATCTAAACTTTTGCCCCATTAATGAAAGGGAAATTACAACACAAGTTGATAACAGAGCTGCAGCACTACTCCCGACGCAAACAATAGACCTTAACAACATACGCGATGACTGCCACCTTATGAAACACATAACCATTGCGGAGGTCCATAAAACAATTATAGGTTTCAAGAACAAGGCGCCGGGCAGGATAAATAAGATGGTATTATCCAACCTACCTATGTGATTGCTCTCCATCAATTCATATGTATAGTAAATGCAGCTCTTGCATCTGGACTATTCCCCACATACTTCAAGAATGCCACAATAAGATTAATCCCCAAGCCAGGTAAACCCCCCAACCCAAACTGAAAACTACAGGCCAATTTCCTTCCTCGAAGTACCAGGTAAAATATTCGAAAAAATAATTTATCAGAGACTTGTGAAGTACATGGAAGAGGAAGGGAAGTATAACACCAGGCAGCATGGGTTTAGACACCGCAGAGGGGCCCATACAGCTATGGCCCTGATCTACGAGCATATAGCCACAGCAACGTCGAAAAAAGATCAGTGTAATATAGTGCTTAGAGACGTTTCGAAAGCCTTCGACAAAGTGTGGCACACAGGCCTAAAATATAAGATATCTGAGCTAGGAATCCCACAGAGATTTACTGCTACTTTATACTGCTACTCTCTGCTGCTTTATAGACAACAGAACTGTTAGGCTCAATATCAGCAGCTACTTGGGTGACGTAACAGAACTGAAAAGTGGAGTACCACAAGGAAGCTGCCTCTCCCCCACGCTATTCAACATATATACAGCTGACCTACCCCAACCCCAACATGGAGAATACATCACATACGCTGACGATGTCTCCTAAATAATAGGCCAACCAAGACCATCAAAGCCGCTACTAACCGACAAGACCAAGGCAGCAACTGAATTCATAAACAACTTAGAGAAGCAATGGAAAATTAGCACAAACAAATAAAAGTTCCAGACATTACACATTACAAAAAAGAAACCCAGACCCCATTATCCTGGACAACCATCCGATCCAATATGTGGAGGTAGGCAGAATACTGGGACTCATGATCAATAGAACAGGGATAAAAATTCACGTAAGGGACCGACTAAACAAAGCCAAAGCAGCCTTAGGAAAACTGAGGAGATTCCGAAGCCTCAGTACGAACATTCAAATACACTTATATAAGGCTCTAGTTGGGCCGCATCTAGTATATGCCCCAGTACCACTACACACCATAAACAAAACTAACAAGCAAAAACTACAAGCAGTGCAAAATAAGGCGCTAAGGAGAGCAGCAAAACACCGTCCACCATATGATCAGACAATCCAGGAGCTCCATGAACTCCTGAACATACAGCCACTAAACATCAGACTGCAGCACCAAGCCATCAGGGTGTGGAACACCATCCAAATGCTAGAGGACCCAATGTTAGAAAGATTACTCCAAGATGAGACGCCCCGCTCACACAGCTGGTGGCCCAAGAGCCTCGATTCTCTAAATGAAAACCCCGCCCCACAGTACATAATTCCCAGATGAAATACTGACCAGAAATTCCTCCCCCCCAAAACACAGTATTCATCTATAGACATCCATATACGGTGAAACACACGTGAAGAACCCCTCACACACTCACAGCTTCCTGACAAGAAAGAGCAAGCTTAGCTTAGCTGCCAACACCCACACATCGTGTCAGCAAGGCGGACAGCCCGCCCGCTCTCATAACTCCCACTGTATTTCCCACTTCTAAACTTCCCTTCACCTATGCCTCTCCATCCTCTTTGCTCCACAAAAAAAAAGTATGACAATACAAGGGGTAATATAATAGGGGGCGAGGGCCGTGAGCAGTGTGTCAGGTCTGCGCGGAAGTCAGATATAAGCGAGGTGTAATGTTTTACGGGAAAGGGAGTTAGGGTGTGATGGGAGGAGGGAAGGGGGTACTGGGGGAGTTAGGGCGGGGGGGGGGGGGGGGTTGATGAAGGAGAGAGCGGGGGGGGGGGGGAAGGGGGAAAGGTGTGGGTGATATGGGGGAGGGAAGAGGTCAGGATGAAGTAGGGGAGGGGGGGGGATGAATGGGGCAGGGGTTGATGGGTAACAATCGGGTTGACAGAGGACGTTGCAGTTTATATATACGTGAGACTGGGGGGGGGGAGAGGGAGGGGGTTGCTATGTGGAAACTGCCCTGGTTTTGTCCAGTGGTGCTGCTGCTGGATGTCGAGGAATGGGGGGGGGGGGAGTAAAGTGGATGGGGAGGCACATGTGAAAGGAAAGTTTAGAAGTGGGAAATACAATCAGAATTATGAGAGCGGGCGGACTGTCCACCTTGCTGACACGATGTGTGGGGGTGTTGGCAGGTAAGTTAAGCTTGCTCTCTCTTGTCAGGGAGCCGTGAGTGTGTGAGAGGTTCTTCACATGTGTTTCGGCACACATGGATGTCTATAAATAGATACTGTGTAGCATTCACATATACACACTCAGATGATGCTATGTAGGGACCCATAGCCTTGAAAACGAAAATAAAGAGTATTCAGAGACGACCTTGTGGATTCTCACTGAACACTTTAATATTTTCTTTTCCTACACACACACACACACACACACACACACACACACACACACACACACACACACACACACACACATATATATATATATATATATATATATATATATATATATATATATATCTTATATATATATATATATCTTATATATATATATATATATATATATATATATATATATATATATATATATATATATATATATATATCCCTCTTACTAATGCTCTTGCATCAGGGTTCAGCTGGAAAAAGAGTTCACCAAAAGTCAAGTGCTACATGGTCGTAATGGTGTAGCACTTTCTTGATTTTTCTTAGCACTTTCTTAGCACTGTAGTGCTTTTACAGTGCTAACCACCATGAATCTACATCGTTGTACTACACACACACACACACACGTTTAGTGATCTATTTGTTCCTACATATAGCTGAATGGGATACAGAGCACTCAAGCATTGTACTAACCGATGCTCTAGAGTTCAAATAGAAAGCATACACTACGATTCAAAAAAGTATTGATTACTTCAGAAGAAAAATGTAACCCCCCCGCCCCCCTGCAGTCCAACATTCCCCAGTGCCAGCGATAAGATTGACCACAAGGCACCGAAGTTCTTGACCAATGGCAACGCATCACTGATAAGACGCGTACACCTCTGGCACTCCCCTTGCACGTGGAGGCTGGGAAGCCGTGCACATGGAGGATAATGAGTCGAAGACATGCAAGGAATTACCCGCTTATACCTTCACATGTCCACTTGGGGACTGACAGCTCCAACGATCTCAATAAATAGGCAGGACAACATCTCAACATCTCAACGTCTCAAGGCGCTTCCCTCTGTATTTTTTTTTGCGCTACCGCTCACAGGATGCGTATGGGGTACACAATAAACTAAGTCGCCTCCTGCAGCATTAACCAATCAAGGCGCCTGAGAATGCACAAACAGCAAGGCTCTATTAAAGAACATATAATCTCTACACACAACCAGATATATGCTGACAAACATCATTGAGACAATCGACACATACAACAGTAGAAGATTAGACACGGGCGAAGCACTACACATCAAACACACTCAACCTACCATCAATATTGCCAGCTCTCACTCAACAACATCCCCCCCCCCACCATCTTCAAGACCCAGACAGAACACCCATCAACCTGCCCCAGGACCATCACTGGAACACCCATCAACCTGCCCCAGCCCCATCACTGGAACACCCATCATCCTGCCCCAGCCCCATCACTGGAACACCCATCACACTGCCCCAGGACCATCACTGGAACACCCATCAACCTGCCCCAGCCCCATCACTGGAACACCCATCAACCTGCCCCAGCCCCATCACTGGAACACCCATCAACCTGCCCCAGCCCCATCACTGGAACACCCATCAACCTGCCCCAGCCCCATCACTGGAACACCCATCAACCTGCCCCAGGACCATCACTGGAACACCCATCAACCTGCCCCAGCCCCATCACTGGAACACCCATCAACCTGCCCCAGGACCATCACTGGAACACCCATCAACCTGCCCCAGGACCATCACTGGAACACCCATCAACCTGCCCCAGCCCCATCACTGGAACACCCATCAACCTGCCCCAGCCCCATCACTGGAACACCCATCAACCTGCCCCAGCCCCATCACTGGAACACCCATCAACCTGCCCCAGCCCCATCACTGGAACACCCATCAACCTGCCCCAGCCCCATCACTGGAACACCCATCAACCTGCCCCAGCCCCATCACTGGAACACCCATCACACTGCCCCAGGACCATCACTGGAACACCCATCAACCTGCCCCAGGACCATCACTGGAACACCCATCAACCTGCCTCAGGACCATCACTGGAACACCCATCAACCTGCCCCAGGACCATCACTGGAACACCCATCAACCTGCCCCAGGACCATCACTGGAACACCCATCAACCTGCCCCAGGACCATCACTGGAACACCCATCAACCTGCCCCAGGACCATCACTGGAACACCCATCAACCTGCCCCAGCCCCATCACTGGAACACCCATCAACCTGCCCCAGCCCCATCACTGGAACACCCATCAACCTGCCCCAGCCCCATCACTGGAACACCCATCAACCTGCCCCAGCCCCATCACTGGAACACCCATCAACCTGCCCCAGCCCCATCACTGGAACACCCATCAACCTGCCCCAGCCCCATCACTGGAACACCCATCAACCTGCCCCAGCCCCATCACTGGAACACCCATCAACCTGCCCCAGCCCCATCACTGGAACACCCATCAACCTGCCCCAGCCCCATCACTGGAACACCCATCAACCTGCCCCAGCCCCATCACTGGAACACCCATCACACTGCCCCAGTCCCATCACTGGAACACCCATCAACCTGCCCCAGCCCCATCACTGGAACACCCATCAACCTGCCCCAGCCCCATCACTGGAACACCCATCAACCTGCCCCAGCCCCATCACTGGAACACCCATCAACCTGCCCCAGCCCCATCACTGGAACACCCATCACACTGCCCCAGTCCCATCATTGGAACACCCATCAACCTGCCCCAGGACCATCACTGGAACACCCATCAACCTGCCCCAGCCCCATCACTGGAACACCCATCACACTGCCCCAGCCCCATCACTGGAACACCCATCAACCTGCCCCAGCCCCATCACTGGAACACCCATCAACCTGCCCCAGCCCCATCACTGGAACACCCATCAACCTGCCCCAGCCCCATCACTGGAACACCCATCAACCTGCCCCAGCCCCATCACTGGAACATAGGAGATGGGAAAGTGTCAAGTGGACCTATTTATTTATTTATTTATTTATTTATTTATTTATTTATTTATATACAAGAAGGAAGTCTCACGTGACACACCTCACTCTCAGTTATATATTCGGTTTCTCCAGCTAAACTCTATACACTTCTGCTCTACCTCTGAAAATGTTGACAAGAGTCGACGAAACGCTTCTCTTAGCGTCAGGTCACAATAAAACAGCAAAATGAACATTGGAGAATTAATTGTCAACTTCCTTCTCAAGTGAAGAAAAGCATAAGCAATATAGGGAAGATTCGTGCTAGAACCCCTGATCTCACCCTTTCTCTCAAATTTCACACACACACATTCATTCACTCGGCATGTCAGGGATGCGAACTGTGGTTCAGAAAGTACCAGACAGGTGGCTACACCACAGCACCCATAAGAGGCAAGAAAGGGTCAACTACCCGGATCAGTCTCTTAGATCTTCCCGGTCATCAAGCAGCAGTAGGCAGTACTATGATGATCCTCTCGTGTATGTGCACGATGCAACACTTATAGGCCTGTAATTATCTCCTACTCTTCATCAGTATCATCATCCTTTTCCTCTTCCTCCTCCATTCACATTTTCCCTCCTCCTCCTCCTCTTTCTATTTGTAGAAAGGCCGAATTCAGAGTTCTGTTATATATTTCTTCTATCGGCTGCCCTTTCTATCTATCTATCCCACTTTATCTCTCTCTTCCTACCTCTATCTCTTCCGTAGCCCCTCCCTCCCCTCTCTCCCTTACTCCCCTCTACAACCCTCATATTCACACATCCCAATTATCTCCTCTTCCTCCTCTCCCCTCCCTCCCACCACGTTGCTTCCCTCCCACCTCACTCCCCCATTCCATCTCTAACCCTCCGCTTTCCCCACCCTGAGAATTACGGGCTATTCATGCCCGTGCCACCTCTTGGGTGGCTTAATCTTTATCAATCAATCACCCTAAGAAAATAGCAGCAAACAACAGAAGACACAAGCAGAAGATAACACCAATGAGTCGAAGAAATGTAAGGAAATTCTTGTACCTTGTACGGGAGATCAACCGGGTGGAATGCAATGGTAGAAGTCGTGGAAGCCACCTCTATCTACAACTTCAAGATACGACAAAGAACACGAACGTCAGGAGTTAAAACACGTACAACAAGGCTAGGAGGCGGGGCCCAAGAAGTAGAGCTCCTTCTCCTCCTCCTCCGGTGGTCAGTGTTAGGTAAGGATGAGGGACCAAGTAGCTCTTATAGTGGGAGGTGGTGGCTGAGAGGTCCGCCTTGAGGTTACGCAAGGAACAGACGTCACTATACTACTCCTCCCGAGCTGGGAACAACACTTCACAATCCTAGTCACCATACATCACAGTGTGACCTCGAGGTGCACCATCCACTGGATTCCACGGACTCGTTACCATCGGCTGTGAGAGATATAGTGAAAGGGGGATGATGACCCGCTGGAGGGTATAATGTGCAGTTTAACCCCCAGCTCCTCCCCCTTTATCATCCCACCGAAAACATCTCTTTTTCTCCTCTCTTAACGGTTTATGGAAAAGAGGGGAGAGGAGAGGGAAGAGGGGAGTGGTGGAGGTGACCACATCCATAACCTACCTAGCCTGACCTTCACCACTTCCAGCAATCATTCTCCTGCTACCTACCAATCATTTACTCTCTTTACGTAAATTAATCACCTTATTATATCACAAATAGCTTTCTCCACCTCCTTTCCCTCATCCTCCATATACGCTCCTCTCCTTCACTCCCCCTCTTCCATTAAGAACGTCTCCTCCCCCCCTTCCACATTCCCCCCCCCCTCACTCACCATAAACGTCACCTCACTCCTCAACACAATAACTTACTCCTCTTCCATCAGGTTGAGACAACCTTTCCCGTCTTGCCATTACACACGAAACCTTTTCCTTTATGAAACAAAAATTTGAAACAGAAACTGAATTGAGATTCAATTTGCAATTTTAATTTCCCCTCATACAGCTTATAACCTCTCTCTCTAAAACCTTAAGGACAGAACATGAGAAAAATGAGAATAGCAAAAGCACAATCAGGTAAGGGTGAGTAGGGACTACACTCCCAGTTCTGGGGGTGAGGTGAGAGTTCTGGGGGTGAGGTGTCAGTTCTAGGGGTGAGGTGTCAGTTCTGGGGGTGAGGTGACAGTTCTGGGGGTGAGGTGTCAGTCCTGGGGTGAGGTGCCAGTTCTGGGGGGTGAGGTGCCAGTTCTGGGGGGTGAGGTGCCAGTTCTGGGGTGAGGTGCCAGTTCTGGGGTGAGATGCCAGTTCTGGGGGTGAGGTGCCAGTTCTAGGGGTGAGGTGTCAGTTCTGGGGTGAGGTGACAGTTCTGGGGGTGAGGTGAGAGTTCTGGGGGTGAGGTGTCAGTTCTAGGGGTGAGGTGTCAGTTCTAGGGGTGAGGTGTCAGTTCTGGGGGTGAGGTGACAGTTCTGGGGGTGAGGTGTCAGTCCTGGGGTGAGGTGCCAGTTCTGGGGGGTGAGGTGCCAGTTCTGGGGTGAGGTGCCAGTTCTGGGGTGAGATGCCAGTTCTGGGGGTGAGGTGCCAGTTCTAGGGGTGAGGTGTCAGTTCTGGGGTGAGGTGACAGTTCTGGGGGTGAGGTGAGAGTTCTGGGGGTGAGGTGTCAGTTCTAGGGGTGAGGTGTCAGTTCTGGGGGTGAGGTGACAGTTCTGAGGGTGAGGTGCCAGTTCTGGGGGTGAGGTGCCAGTTCTGGGGATGAGGTGCCAGTTATGGGGGTGAGGTGCCAGTTCTGGGGGTGAGGTGACAGTTCTGGGGGTGAGGTGCCAGTTATGGGGGTGAGGTGCCAGTTCTGGGGTGAGGTGCCAGTTCTGGGGGTGAGGTGCCAGTTCTGGGGGGTCAGGTGCCAGTTCTGAGGGTGAGGTGCCAGTTCTGGGGGAGAGGTGTCAGTTCTGGGGGGTGAGGTGCCAGTTCTGGGGGTGAGGTGCCAGTTCTGGGGGTGAGGTGCCAGTTCTGGGGGGTGAGGTGCCAGTTCTGGGGTGAGGTGCCAGTTCTGGGGTCAGGTGCCAGTTCTGGGGGTGAGGTGCCAGTTCTGGGGGGTCAGGTGCCAGTTCTGAGGGTGAGGTGCCAGTTCTGGGGGAGAGGTGCCAGCTCTGAGAGTGAGGTGCCAGCCTAGACATGAGAAGAGAAAGGAAAGTGACGTCATTTTGGACCACTCCTGGACCCTCATCTTCAATAAGTCCCACTTAAGTGGAGTGTTGCCCACACAATGGCAACACGCAGTAATTGTCCTCATGCCCAAACCCAAAGATCCTGGTAAGGTCTACGAGTCTCATATCACACGCAAAATCCTTGAAAGCATCATTGTAATCCGCCTGTCTCATATAAAATAGTTTGACTACGGGAAGGAGTGGGAGGCTGGGGAATTAACAGATCACCCAACTGCACTGTTATATGGAAGCTGATCAGAATTACATTTCACCTTTGTGAATGTACATTAATGACACTATGTAAAAGACACATCAAACACTTTATGTAGGGCATACGTAAATCTGCGTATCTATGTATTTACGTATGTAGGTTAGCTTAGCATTTTAAAAGCACCGAATCACCTTCTGTGGTTGAGTGTTCAATAAACCCTTGAACTATATGTTTAACACATCTCTAACCCTGTCCATGGAGGACAGAAGAAAATGTATATATGCTGGTTAGCATTGTAAATGTCTGGCCACGTCTGTGGTAGAAAATAATAATAATAAAAAAAAATTAACTAGCCATTGACAGCTAAATACCCTATGGTTGTTGACACATGAGTGTCAAGGGGGCGGCATTTGAAATGGACTGAAGACATCACTAAAATGAAAACCATTAACTTTGATAGATCAGTCTCGAGTACAGTGATTATGGAGCTTGTATTCCCTCAAGGAGGAATGTCAAGTATTATACATTACTCAACATCTTAATGAAAGTACTTACAAATATCGAGTGTCCCGGAAGGATCCCAATAAGTAAGGATATGTAGCCCATGTCGTCCACCAACAGCCTGCTGGACCAACGTTATCGCAAGTCAGGCCTGGCCAGTAGAACAATTCCCAGAACCCCCCCCCCCCTTAAGGTAAACTCCAGGTATACAAGTACACGCCTTTTGGAATGTTGGAACAGACTATTCACAATATTTTGATAGATGTTGACCAGACCACACACTAGAAGGTGAAGGGACGACGACGTTTCAGTCCGTCCTGGACCATTCTCAATCCTGGACCATTCTCAAGTGAACCATTCTCAATCCGACTTGAAAATGGTCCAGGACGGACCGAAACATTCGTCGTCGTCCCTTCACCTTCTAGTGTGTGGTCTGGTCAACACATTTCAGCCACGTTATTGTGACTCATCGCCTGCATTTTGATAGACGTACTGAACTAGGTTTCACTCTCGCCACAGCTAAGTTAAGAAGCATGTTCTCCTCACAAGAGGGAGAGAGAGAGAGATAACGAAGCCCCTGCCAATTAATGGTGAGACTCGAACGAGCAGGTGACCATTATCGTCGTCTTGACACTATTATCTTCTCTAGCACGGGACAGCAAGAGGAGCGTGTTCAATTCGCAGGGATTTTTTTTTAGAAAGGTGGCAACAAGGTCCTGAAAATGGTCACAGGGTTGCCATTGCCAGACATAAAATGATGTACACAGCAGATGACAGAGAATGTATTTGATCTGTATTATCTAGATCTGTATTATCCTGTTACCTAGCAGTAAAATAGGTACCTGGGTGTTAGTCAGCTGTCACGGGCTGCTTCCTGGGGGTGGAGGCCTGGTTGAGGACCGGGCCGCGGGGACACTAAAGCCCCGAAATCATCTCAAGATAACCTCCTCCAACTCCTCACCTGTTATTACAAACTTCAAAAGTATTAAAAATAAAGCCTGAACCACTATTTTTGGGATGGAACTATCAGGAGAAAGCGCCAAGCTATTATGACTATAAAGCACTTTGGAAAGGGATCACGATAAGGATTTGGGATGGGACGGGAGGAAGGAATGGCGCCCAACCACTTGGACGGTCGGGGATTGAACGCCGACCTGCATGACTCTCTTCCGTCGCTCTACCGTCCAGTACGCTCTACTTGGGGTAAGAAAATTTGCCAGAAGATAGAAACCACGACAATTCCTCTCAGTATTAAAAAATATGACTTAGAACCTGAATGTTAATCTAGTTATTAAGATTATCAGAGGCCCTTATCTTGAGGTTATCTTGAGATGATTTCGGGGCTTTAGTGTCCCCGCGACCCGGTCCTCGACCAGGCCTCCACCCCCAGGAAGCAGCCCGTGACAGCTGACTAACACCCAGGTACCTATTTTACTGCTAGGTAACAGGGGCATAGGGTGAAAGAAACTCTGCCCATTGTTTCTCACCGGCGCCTGGGATCGAACCCAGGACCACAGGATCACAAATCCAGCGTGCGGTCCGCTCAGCTCCTCACTACGATGGTATTGCTAAAAAAAATGGTTTACTAATTATAGGAAGAAACCGGAAATGATTAATGGCATGATCGATCACTATACTGTCTTGAGCAACTCCACCTGCTTGAGCAACTCCACCTGCTTGAGCAACTCCACCTGCTTGAGCAACTCCACCTGCTTGAGCAACTCCACCTGCTTGAGCAACTCCACCTGCTTGAGCAACTCCACCTGCTTGAGCAACTCCACCTGCTTGAGCAACTCCACCTGCTTGAGCAACTCCACCTGCTTGAGCAACTCCACCTGCTTGAGCAACTCCACCTGCTTGAGCAACTCCACCTGCTTGAGCAACTCCACCTGCTTGAGCAACTCCACCTGCTTGAGCAACTCCACCTGCTTGAGCAACTCCACCTGCTTGAGCAACTCCACCTGCTTGAGCAACTCCACCTCCTTGAGCAACTCCACCTCCTTGAGCAACTCCACCTCCTTGAGCAACTCCACCTCCTTGAGCAACTCCACCTGCTTGAGCAACTCCACCTCCTTGAGCAACTCCACCTCCTTGAGCAACTCCACCTGCTTGAGCAACTCCACCTGCTTGAGCAACTCCACCTGCTTGAGCAACTCCACCTGCTTGAGCAACTCCACCTGCTTGAGCAACTCCACCTGCTTGAGCAACTCCACCTGATTGAGCAACTCCACCTGCTTGAGCAACTCCACCTGCTTGAGCAACTCCACCTGCTTGAGCAACTCCACCTACTTGAGCAACTCCACCTGCTTGAGCAACTCCACCTGCTTGAGCAACTCCACCTCCTTGAGCAACTCCACCTCCTTGAGCAACTCCACCTCCTTGAGCAACTCCACCTGCTTGAGCAACTCCACCTGCTTGAGCAACTCCACCTCCTTGAGCAACTCCACCTGCTTGAGCAACTCCACCTGCTTGAGCAACTCCACCTGCTTGAGCAACTCCACCTGCTTGAGCAACTCCACCCGCTTGAGCAGCTCCACATCATTGAACAAGCCTGCAAGCACAACCTGTAGAGAGGATGTCCCCCCCCCCCTTCTCTCTCTCAAGAGAACAAACATGTAAGATTACACTTCAAGACACCACACTAAAAACATCGTAAAAAGAAACTAATGAAGAGGCTGTAAACTAGTTCCACGTGTGCTGGCGCAGCAAGCACTGTAATTAGGACAAATGCCTTACTAACGACTCTTCAAGATAAAAACACAATGAGACCGACGCCTCTTCACCGCAAGCACCGCTCATTGACATTGTTAAGGCCTGCAGATTACCTGGAAGAGAGTAGAAGCATATCATCTTTGGACTCATAAGGCCGCACCAAACCGCCTTACACCAAAAAAGGTATAAAAAAAACGGAGAGAGAATCTCTCCGTTTTTCTACAATCTCTACAATTTCTATCTCTACAATCTAAGAAATCTCTACAATTAAGAAAACTGTGAACATTTAAAGTGTTTTGTGTCGTGAAAGTCGCTAAAACAGGCCACTTAGCTGTTTTGTAAATTGCATTGATGTGGAAAACAAGTGTTTAAAATAATCTTCCCATTGGTTACCTGCTTGTTAAAAGAAAGGTCGTACGCTGGTCTTGCTTTTTTATGAAACTATTTAGAGTCTTTTTTGTAACGAGTATACAATGGTAGCTTCTCTTGTCATTATTCAATGGTGGCATGAGAGGTGCTCTGCTTACACGCACTTTATGTCAACACTTCCAGTCAAACTGTTCAGTTGTAAGATATATAGTGAGTCTCTGATCTTTTGTTTAGTGAGTCTGTGATCTTTTGTTTAGTGAGTCTGTGATCTTTTGTTTAGTGAGTCTCTGATCTTTTGTTTAGTGAGTCTGTGATCTTTTGTTTAGTGAGTCGTCTGTGATCTTTTGTTTAGTGAGTCTGTGATCTTTTGTTGAGTGAGTCTGTGATCTTTTGTTGAGTGAGTCTGTGATCTTTTGTTTAGTGAGTCGTCTGTGATCTTTTGTTTAGTGAGTCGTCTGTGATCTTTTGTTTAGTGAGTCGTCTGTGATCTTTTGTTGAGTGAGTCGTCTGTGATCTTTTGTTGAGTGAGTCTGTGATCTTTTGTTGAGTGAGTCTGTGATCTTTTGTTTAGTGAGTCTGTGATCTTTTGTTGAGTGAGTCTGTGATCTTTTGTTTAGTGAGTCTGTGATCTTTTGTTGAGTGAGTCTGTGATCTTTTGTTGAGTGAGTCTGTGATCTTTTGTTGAGTGAGTCTGTGATCTTTTGTTTAGTGAGTCTGTGATCTTTTGTTTAGTGAGTCTGTGATCTTTTGTTTAGTGAGTCTGTGATCTTTTGTTTAGTGAGTCTGTGATCTTTTGTTTAGTGAGTCGTCTGTGATCTTTTGTTTAGTGAGTCTGTGATCTTTTGTTTAGTGAGTCTGTGATCTTTTGTTTAGTGAGTCTGTGATCTTTTGTTTAGCGAGTCTGTGATCTTTTGTTTAGTGAGTCTGTGATCTTTTGTTGAGTGAGTCTGTGATCTTTTGTTTAGTGAGTCTGTGATCTTTTGTTTAGTGAGTCTGTGATCTTTTGTTGAGTGAGTCTGTGATCTTTTGTTTAGCGAGTCTGTGATCTTTTGTTGAGTGAGTCTCTGATCTTTTGTTGAGTGAGTCTGTGATCTTTTGTTGAGTGAGTCTGTGATCTTTTGTTGAGTGAGTCTCTGATCTTTTGTTGAGTGAGTCTGTGATCTTTTGTTGAGTGAGTCTGTGATCTTTTGTTTTGGTCCCCAGACCAAAACAAAATCGCTACACCAGGTGGTCGTCTGGTGATATTAGTTACAGGACACAGTTATTAACACAGAACACGGAGGGGAAAGTCTATGGTGTCCTCAACTTTGCTCAAATATGTCTGTCTGTCTGTCTGTCTGTCTGTCTGTCTGTCTGTCTGTCTGTCTGTCTGTCTGTCTGTCTGTCTGTCTGTCTGTCTGTCTGTCTATCTGCCTTATCGCAGTGTTAGTGCCGTGTTTGAACACCGGAAAATACAACAATTCATTCTTAAATCTTACATGATGGGGCTGCGGCCTGCGCCTCACCGCATGGCGTTCATGAGCAATACAACACCTGTAGCTCTCTCACACAGTCTGGCAACACCTGTAGCTCTCTCACACAGTCTAGCAACACCTGTAGCTCTCTCACACAGTCTGGCAACACCTGTAGCTCTCTCACACAGTCTAGCAACACCTGTAGCTCTCTCACACAGTCTAGCAACACCTGTAGCTCTCTCACACAGTCTGGCAACACCTGTAGCTCTCTCACACAGTCTAGCAACACCTGTAGCTCTCTCACACAGTCTGGCAACACCTGTAGCTCTCTCACACAGTCTGGCAACACCTGTAGCTCTCTCACACAGTCTGGCAACACCTGTAGCTCTCTCACACAGTCTGGCAACACCTGTAGCTCTCTCACACAGTCTGGCAACACCTGTAGCTCTCTCACACAGTCTGGCAACACCTGTAGCTCTCTCACACAGTCTGGCAACACCTGTAGCTCTCTCACACAGTCTAGCAACACCTGTAGCTCTCTCACACAGTCTGGCAACACCTGTAGCTCTCTCACACAGTCTGGCAACACCTGTAGCTGTCACACACAGTCTGGCAACACCTGCAGCTCTCTCACACAGTCTGGCAACATCTGTAGCTCTCACACACAGCCTGACAACACCTGTAGCTCTCACACACCCTGACAACACCTGTAGCTCTCACACACCCTGTCAACACCTTTAGCTCTCACACACCCTGACAACACCTGTAGCTCTCTCACACCATGACAACACCTGTAGCTCTCTCACACCATGACAACACCTGTAGCTCTCACACACCCTGACAACACCTGTAGCTCTCACACACCCTGTCAACACCTTTAGCTCTCACACACCCTGACAACATCTGTAGCTCTCTCACACCATGACAACACCTGTAGCTGTCTCCCACAAAACAAAGTTCTCGTTACTTAAATAATGCACCACAAAGAAATATATAAATAAACCCAAATATACCTAAAAATATACTTAACGTATATCAATGTATACTACAATAACCTATATATAAAAACACTGATATACATAATACGAGAATGCAACAATTTAACAAAATGTTAATTAACAAAAAAAAAAAACATAAGGCTTATTACTTGGCCATAACTAAAATTAATCAATTAAGGTAACATTAAAAAAAAAAATTGAATTTCGAGGGAATGTTAAACAGCCAAATAAATAATTAAACAAATAAGAATCACAATAAAACACTTTCTAACAAGCGTGCGTGCGTGCGTGCGTACGCGTGCATGAAGTTTCTTACTGGGGATAATAGGTCTTAATAGATAATAGATAATAGCTCCCCGTAGCCGCCTCTCTCTCTCCCTCTCCACCACTACCCCTATTATTCTTCTCCCTCAACCCCCCTTCTAACTGTACTACACCCCCCCCCTTCCTCTTTACCCCTCCTGTCATACCTCACACTCCACCCTCCACCATCACCCCCTTCCAATATGCTGGACCCCTCCCCCACCATCACCCCCTTCCATCATGCTGGACCCCTCCCCCACCATCACCCCCTTCCATCATGCTGGACCCCTCCCCCACCATCACCCCCTCCCATCATGCTACACCTCCCATCCCATTCACCACTATTAATGCACATACATCTGCTGCTCTTGCTCTCTCCCTCCTCTCCATCTCTTTCCCATTTATATCCAGAAGAGAGAATGTTTGCCTGTCCGGAGTAGGATGCCAGACGCTAGGCGCTAGACTCACTCAACTTTGCAGAGGGATCGGTCTTGGGTATGGGACGGACATAGGCTTCTCAGCGTCGGCCTAAGTTAAATGATTTAAGGAATATTAGCATTTACAACGACCCCTCTCCCTCGCATGTGATTTTCATGGAGTCACGTGTGAAATATTTGGGGTGTTTTCCCTAGAGTTCTCAGTGGATCGCAATAATGTTTTCTCACTAACCCACTGCAGTGTGTGTGTGTGTGTGTGTGTGTGTGTGTGTGTGTGTGTGTGTGTGTGTGTGTGTGTGTGTGTATGTGTGTGTGTGTGTGTGTGTGTGTGTGTGTGTGTGTGTGTGTGTGTGTGTGAGGCCCACGCCGGCACAACACTGGGGGGGAGGGGGGGAGACCTGAGTCAACAAATACATCCACACTCGTGAAGGACCTCAAGAAATAAATACAAATACTCCTTGGTCCCATCGGGAATTGAACCCGGACCTCCTGTAGACAAGTTAGTTTGCGTTTATATCTTCTCTGGGTCATTGGTGACCGCATTTGATGACATGCAGCCCCTTATTTTATTATTTATATATATTTATATTATTACAGCGACGGCCTTCTTTTTCCCAGATCCGAGTTCAATCCCCGATGATCCAAGTGAGAGAGAGAGAGAGATGTCCCCCTCGCAGAACGTTGTCAATAAATCTACGTCGAAAATATGGATCCAACATTCATATAATGTTACTAGAGAGTGGTTTGTCCTCTGGGGTTATTACCCCAGAGGATATAATGTGGATTATTGTTAATATTTACCCAGGATATAATGTGGATTATTGTTAATATTTACCCAGGATATAATGTGGATTATTGTTAATATTTACCCAGGATATAATGTGGATTATTGTTAATATTTACCCAGGATATATTGTGGATTATTGTTAATATTTACCCAGGATATAGTGTGGATTATTGTTAATATTTACCCAGGATATATTGTGGATTATTGTTAATATTTACCCAGGATATAATGTGGATTATTGTTAATATTTACCCAGGATATAGTGTGGATTATTGTTAATATTTACCCAGGATATAGTGTGGATTATTGTTAATATTTACCCAGGATATAGTGTGGATTATTGTTAATATTTACCCAGGATATAGTGTGGATTATTGTTAATATTTACCCAGGATATAGTGTGGATTATTGTTAATATGATGTCGATAGATGTGCAAAGACGGTTTCTACCGATGTCAGGATAGAAGGGGTCAAACGACGCTATCCCGGTTTTACCACCACCGTATCAGATAAGATAACGTGTTCAGTGGTTCAATAGACGAGATGCTGAACAGCGTTCAATCCCTTGTGCCACCTCTATGACTCTCAGTGCTACATAGAAGCCCCTGTTGTTGTTGTTGTTGTTTTAGATTTAGCTACTCAGAACGAAATTTCCATGTAGCACGGGCTATGGTGATCCCCGTAATATAGACGCCCCCCCCCCTGATGCAGCATATAGCTGTGCCACTGTAAAGGTAACAGGGTCATCTGACCCCCCCTTCTCCCCCCCCCCCTTAACACAAGCTTCCATTAACCTGCCTGAGTGGACACTTGAATGAAAGCAAAAATATATAGATGGATTAAAAATAGACGAGAGGCACAAGAACCGGATCAATGCACTGGGGGGGGGGGGGGGGAGGCCTGATAGCTGAGTGGACAGCGCTCGGGATTTGTAGTCCTAAGGTTCCGGGTTCGATCCCCGGTGGAGGCGGAAACAAATGTTGCACCTGTTCACCTAGCAGTAAATCGGTACCTGGGGTATTAAACAGCTGCTACGGGCTGCTTCCTGGGAATGTGTAACGAGAAAGGAGGCCTGGTCGAGGACCGGGCCGCGGGGACGCAAAGCCCCGAAATCCTCTCAAGATAACCTCAAGATGATGCATCCACCCGAACACTGCTACATTGTTGTTGTTGTTGTTACAGATTCAGGTACTCGGAACAAGTTGCAAGTAGCACGGGCTATGGTGAGCCCGTTGTGGATTTACCTGGCACATGAGTGGCACTGTTACAATATACTTTCTCCTTACACCGCCTCTTCTCTAATTATTATTTTCTTATACCCTCTCTATCCCTACATCCTCCCACCTGGACTATTTTATACCTTCGCTCTCTTCCTTATCTCCTACGGCCTATTCACTCTTCCACCCGCCTATCCCATGTTTTCTTGCTCTTTTTTCATCCCTCTCACTTGCCTGTCCTTTCTCACCATAACTACTCTCCTATCCCCCCCCTACTCTTCTTCCTGTCCCCCCCCCCCACATTACGCACCACTCAACAGGTGAAGACAAGGCCTCTCTTGATTCTTGTCAACCTCCCCCCCCCGACAAGCACTCCACTCATCCCCCCACTAGCGCCCCCCACACCCCCTCCCCACAGCACCCAACAACCCTCCCAATACAAGACCAGTGCTCACTTTTCCAGAGAGAGCATACAGAGACGCTTAAATGATATTAAGCCCTTCCATTTAGATGCTGATTTGGAGAGTCCAGACTGTGTGTGTGTGCTTGTAAGGCGGGCTTCAACTCCTGGGCGCCGCCTTTCAGTCGCTGGACGCTTTCTGCAATGGTTCCCGCCCCTCTTGCTTCTCACCATACTTACCTTTCAAACTTTAATTTTCTTGTAATTTTGCCGCTATGGACGAGTTTATTGGGCAGTGTTACTCATCCCGTGAGTGAACACCCCCTAATAGGAAGAAAACCCGCTGGGTTGTTCATCCTGTCACTTGTACCCAAACACAGCAGGAACTATCTATGCCTTCAAATGCCCACTTGGCGACTGTAAACCCCAAAGAACTCAGTATATAGGCAAGACAACAATGTCTCTTCCCAGGCGATTAACAATGCATAAACAACAGGGCTCCATCAAGGAACATATAATCTCTTCCCACAACCACACCATCACCAGAGAAATCTTAACAAACACAGAAATCATCGATAGCAGGCGGCTCGACATCAGCGATCGACAATGAAAAGAAAACACCAATGTCAACTTACGTAATAATCAAAGAAAGTAAGACGAGTTAACACACACCATTGACAATAAGGATTAAATACAAACCACAATTAAGATCCTAAAGCTTCAAAGATTCTATGCAAGACCAAATTAAATCAACCATTATCTGAATTACCCGCGTCACACAATATAAAGAAACACAAATATTATAAAATAATACAACCCCCCAAATTGTTATCTTCAGTATCACATTTAAACAGATAATTATAAAGCGCAGCCTATCTAATAAAAAAAAAAGAGAAAACGCAAAAAAAACACAAATCAGGGGAAACTAAACAATTTAAAGGATATAATGACGCGCATATTATATATGGGTGGGAACAAACATTTGATTTTTATGTCATTCGAGATACATAAAGTTATGTAACATTTACATGAGTTCATTTGAATTCGATTTTTTTGTCTGTATTTTAGAGCTGATGAAGACTGACGAATATTGGAAACGTTATGGAATGGAATTGAAAAGTAAATACTTGAATTAAACAAGATGTTCGAATTGCCAATCGTGTTCCTTTTTTGCCATTATTTATATATATATATATATATATATATATATATATATATATA
>NC_091162.1:17155813-17238313 GCF_040958095.1 Procambarus clarkii
TGGTGATGGTGGTTGGTGATAGTGATGATGGTGGTTGGTGATGGTGGTGGGTGGTGGTGGTGGGTGATGGTGGTGGGTGGTGGTGGTTGGTGATGGTGGTGGGTGGTGGTGGTGGGTGATGGTGGTGGGTGATGGTGGTGGGTGATGGTGGTGGGTGATGGTGGTGGGTGATGGTGGTGGGTGATGGTGGTGGATGATGGTGGTGGGTGATGGTGGTGGGTGATGGTGGTGGGTGATGGTGGTGGGTGATGGTGGTGGGTGATGGTGGTGGGTGATGGTGGTGGGTGATGGTGGTGGATGATGGTGGTGGGTGATGGTGGTGGGTGGTGGTGGTGGGTGATGGTGGTGGGTGATGGTGGTGGGTGATGGTGGTGGGTGATGGTGGTGGATGATGGTGGTGGGTGATGGTGGTGGGTGATGGTGGTGGGTGATGGTGGTGGGTGAAGGTCCCCAGAGCCAGTAGAGAAATATCACCACAATCACGATCCACACGCTCAACAAACCACCACTATATATATATTTATATATATATATATATATATATATATATATATATATATATATATATATATATATATATATATATATAAGCTATTTAAAGAGATAGTTTGTGAGGTCTCACCAACAGGTGTTGGTGAGAATGAGGCCCTGAGGTGTGGGTGTTGTTTAGGGGGTGTTGGGGGGCACGTGGGGGTAATGGGGGGGAAGGGCGTGGGGTAAAAAAAAGGAAACCTTCTACCCTTGAACGCACCCACGCCGCTACCACCATGACATCATGCTCTCATTACGTCATCGTTGCCCCGCTTACGTCATTAGTGTGACGTCACCTACACTGCCTCCTCTCCTCTCATTCCTCCTCCTCCTCCTCCCTTTTTCTCTGAACAATTCCCATTTATCAATAGAGAGAATGAGGACAGGGGGGGGGGGAATGAAGAGGGGAAACTGAAAAATAAAATAAAATATATTCCAAAATCTTCACAAAGATTTTTAAGATTTTGTTTAATATAAATTAGTGAATGTTGCCTCATATTTCCCTACCAAATCGATACACAACCCTTCCCACAATACGATTTCTCTCCATATTTTTGGTTTACCTGTTACTGTGGATACTTATATTAACCAATATTTATAAATTAGAATGTTTATCTGTTCGAGGTCAGACGCTTGGGACTAGTCTCATCCGTTTTTTAACAGGAATTGCTGTTGGGTGTGTGCCCGACATGGGTGGGTCGGAGAAGGCCTCAACGAAAAGAATGCCACATCTGAACATGTTTTGAAAACCAATATCTGAATTCACATTTCTTTATTAACACATTTAGGTACATGTGCATTTGTGCAGCTACCCTAGACTATATGAAGGGGAGTACAGTGTGTCAAAAAGATAGCTACGTGATGCTAAAATCACCATCACACAGGATGGTTAATCATACAGAGGCATGTGATAAGTAGTCTGCACTGGCAGACTCCGGATGCATTATAAGGATATCATCAACACAAGAGTGAATAAGGCAGCAGTGACACTAAAAGTCCCCATCTCACAGGATGGTTAGTCATACAGGGCCATGTGTTCAGTAGCCTGCACTGGCAAATTTTTGGGTGCATTATGAGGATATCCTCAAGAACACGAGAGTGAATAAAGTAATTGCAAAGCTCCAGGTACCTCATGCCAACGGGCCTGATTGGTCTAATAACTGGGCATTCGGTGATGTAGTGTGGGAGATCGTGCCGCAGTTCCTGCTCACAAAGTTTGCACCTGAAGGGCTCAGGGTGTTAGTCATTATTCAAACTAATGCTTGAATAATGCCATGGTTAGTCATACAGAGGCACGTGATAATATTGCCATGGTTAGTCATGGCATTGACTAATGCCACGAGTCCATAGACTTAGTCTATGGACTCATGGCTGAACATTTCACATCCACAGACTTCATGAAGGCGGAGCATTGGAGCAATGGGCCGACCTTAACACCCCCGATGACCCCTCACCGTGAATCCTGAAAGGTTTAATGGGGCTCCAAGCTTCTAGCCTTGAGGTTATCTTGAGATGATTTCGGGGCTTTAGTGTCCCCGCGGCCCAGTCCTCGACCAGGCCTCCACCCCCAGGAAGCAGCCCGTGACAGCTGACTAACACCCAGGTACCTCTTTTACTGCTAGGTAACAGGGGGCATAGGGTGAAAGAAACTCTGCCCATTGTTTCTCACCGGCGCCTGGGATCGAACCCAGGACCACAGGATCACAAGTCCAGCGTGCTGTCCGCTCGGCCGACCGGCTCCCCAACCACTTGCAGGAGAGTCGGAGGGGATTGAACGCCGACCTGGGTGAAGCGAGACCGTCGCTCTACCGTCCAGTCCAAGTGGTTGGACTACAGAATACTGAGAGTAGAGTGGTTACCTACGCCCTCCCTATCTTACAATGACGCCCGCACACACACACACACGCACACCCACACACACACACACACACACACACACACACACACACACACACACACACACACACACACACACCCACACACACACACACACACACACACACACACACACACACACACACACACACACGTGTTTAAGAACAGCCATGCCCTTATATACTTAACCCTGTTATCATGCAACACATATCCACGACATTCGGGACATCAACGCCCACGATGGTGAAGGGGTGAAAGGATAGAGAAGGGGGAGGGGGGGGGGCAAGAGAGGGGAAAATGGTGGGGGAGAAAGGAAGAGGCTGGGAGGGGAGGAGACGGATGGACAGAGAAGTCGGGAAAGAGAGGTGAGAAAGGTGAGAGGGGGGGGACGAGAGGGGGGGTGCCAGAGAAGAGGAGATGGGGAAGGAGACCCGGGCACAGCCGGGTACCCCCCATTTAGTATAGCATAAAAATAAATAAATATATATATATATATATATATATATATATATATATATATATATATATATATATATATATATATATATATATATATATATATATATATATATATATTGATTAAAAAGGGAGGAGGGTGAGGCTTCGGTGTATATAAGGGACACACACACTAGTGTAGGCGTGATGTAAGGAGGCCTGGATCCTGCCGGGAAAAGTGTCCTTGAAACGTGTCCAGGAAATGTGTCCTGGAAACGTGATGATACACGCTGTACGTCGCAGGTAAACCGGTCCGGGTACACGCTCCGGGTACACGCTCCGTCCGTGCCTGCCCCCTCGCTCCTGGGGCTGGCGTTCCCGAGTCGCCGCTCCGGCTGGGGCTAATATGCACCCGCCGCCGCTCTTAACAAATAATATAATAATTAAATAGTATACCACCCCCCCCCCCCACCCCCACATTGTCAGTGTGGTGAGGAGTGTGCGCAAAAGAGGCTGACGTTCCAATTGAGCAGTACCTGAGGAGTACCTGAGCAGTAGTACTGAGCAGTACTTTGCTTGCTTGCTTGCTTGAGTACCAGGACGTCACTTATGCGGTACCTCACTGTCTTTCAGTGATGTGAGAGTTAAATAAATTAGTCTTCCCTTGTAACTCAAACCTTTCAGTTCTGGGACCTGTCAGGTGTCAAACTTTTGGATTTTCTCCAATTTTGTTTAGATTTTTTGACAAAATTAAGACTCCAAACGGACGCCGCATATTCCAGGATTCGTCTGGCATATGTGAAATATAAAGTCCCAAATTATTCCTTTTCAGATTTCTTGTGTTGGTGACATAAACAAACGCCGCTGATGGTATTCGTTTAATGTGTGCTTCAGGTGACACGTTCGCCGTGATATCAACCCTCAGATCCGTCTGTGTGATTCTTGAAAGTGTTCCTCTCCTATTTGGTACCTTGTGTCCGATCTCCTTACATCAGCATCAAGTTTCCTTACTTTGCACTTGCTCGAGTTAAACTCTAGCTGCCACTTGTTGGCCCATTATTCCTCCGAATTTATCCTTCTCCTATTAACCCCCTGTGGGTCATCAACTGCTGACATCTCGCCACTCTGAGGGGACCACTCCACTGGGAGGGAGCCGGTCGGCCGAGCGGACAGCACACTGGATTTATGATCCTGGGGTCCCGGGTTCGATCCCGGACGTCGGCGAGAAACAATGGGCAGAGTTTCTTTCATCCTATGCCCCTGTTACCGAGCAGTAAAATAGGTCCCTGGGTGTTAGTCAGCTGTCACGGGCTGCTTCATAGGGGGTGAAGGCCTGGTCAAGGACCGGGCCGCGGGGACACTAAAGCCCCGAAATCATCTCAAGATAACTCTGGCATCCCTTCTCTCACTGTGACTCCTCCCCCCCTCTCCCTCTGTCTTCTGTTGCTTAGGTACTCCCTCGTCCACCAGAGCACCTTCCCTGTCCCTCCTGTCTGCTTCTCCAACTTGTCCACTCGCTACAAGTGTCTACACCTCTGCGTGACTCCGCTGCTACGGTCACGTGACATATGCACAGGAAAAGGGTGCAAAAATCTCTCCTGTTTTACAAATGTGGAAATGGACGACAATATTTATAAAACTGGGACGAAACCTCGGGCCAGCTGCCACACACACACACGCACACACGCACGCACACACACGAACGCACACACACACACACAGGTGAAAATGTAGAACCCAAATGAGCCACAGAGACATTGGAAGTAGATGTTTCAGTGTCAGAGTAGTTAACAAATAGAATACATTAGGCAGTAATGTGGTGGAGGCTGACTCCATACACAGTTTCAAGTGTAGATATGATAGAGCCCAGTAGGCTCAGGAACCTGTACATCAGTTGATTGACAGTTGAGAGGCGGGACCAAAGAGCCAGAGCTCAGCCCCCGCAAGCAGAACTAGGTGACTACACACACACGCACACAAGACCACAACAGCGTGAGGAAACCCAACGTCGCAACTGTGAACAAGTGGAATTGCAATTACTCTGAACATAATGAGACCACCTTTCTCCCTTGACCAACCACACCAACTATGCTAGAGTCGCACCACCACAGTCTGGATCATCCTAGGGGTCGATACACGGCCTCCTAAGACACATACACACACACACACACCAGGGTCTCGTCACAGTACTGATCACTTTAGGCTCGTGTATAGGGCCATGCCAACCACTGCAGCTGTTATCTATCCAGCCTTTATGAGTCCACCCGACAATTCACTATTTGTAAACACACCAAAGTTAGTCAAGGTTGTCGTCACGCCAGTGCCTGAAAGCTTGCCCAAAACGTGGTTAGAAATGTCTCTCTGACATCCCACATCAACCATATTATCACATCACATCAATCCTATTATCAGCCCGTATCAATCCCCCAATTATTAGCCCGTATCAACCCTCTATTATCACCCCCACATCAATCCTATTACCCTCCAATATCATCCCTATTACCGCCTAATGTCAATCCAATTATCACACATCAACCTTATTTACACTCCACGTCAACCCCTTCATACTGCCCCCACATCAACCGAAATAATGTCCCATATCAACCCAATTATGACCCCCAATAGGGTTGATATGGGGGGGGGGGTTGCACAATTAACAGCTCAAATATACCCACAAGCATGTGCATTACAACGTAGAGCAAAAAAATCAACCAAATTACAGCAAAACCTAATGAAAAAACACAATGATTTTACCTCAACCCACATTCATGACCCCCTGAATCCCCTACACACACACACACACACACACACACACACACACACACACACACACACACACACACACACACACACACACACACACGATTTCTGGACAACCTTTGACCTTCGAGGGAGAAGGTGTTGGAGTCAGCGTGGGTACCTGTGTGAGTGGGTACATGGTAGTGCTGCCCCGCCCCTCACCCTCCCCCCCCCCCCTGACATTCTGTGCTCCTTACTGTACTACACTCCTTATTATTGGCACTTGAGTGTGTGCTTCTCAGACCAGCCTTCATAACTCAAGACTGATGAGTCGTGCAGCATTTGCAGTGAGAGTGAGACGGCTGGCAAATAAGAAATTATATATATATATATATATATATATATATATATATATATATATATATATATATATATATATATATATATATATATATATATATATATATATATTTTTTTTTTTTTTTTTTTTGAAGCGACTAGTTTAGTTAACCTAACGTAACCTAACCTAACCTAATTAACAAAACCTAACCTATTTAAATAACGTGGCCTAATTAACCAAACGTAAGTTAATTTACCTCACATAACCTTAAATAACTTAACGTTACCCAATGGCAATTAATTAACCTAACCTACACTAAATAACCTAATTAACTTAATGTAACTTAATTAACCCAATATAACATTATTAACTTAACGTAAAATAATGTAGCCTAAATCACCTAGCACTCTAATTAACTTAACTTCATGTAATTAACTTAACGTAACCTTATGTTTTCTGTAAGTTATAAAAGAACAAAGTTGTGAGGTGTTCCGGGTTCTGCTGCTAGGATCATTGATAAATATCTACCCTAATACTTACACAAATACATCGCACACCTGTATGCGATGTATTTGAGAAAGAGAGAGAGAGAGAGAGAGAGAGAGAGAGAGAGAGAGAGAGAGAGAGAGAGAGAGAGAGAGAGAGAGAGAGAGAGAGAGAGAGAGAGAGAGAGCTTTGTAGTCTCTCTCGTTGAGTGAGTGAGAGAGAGAGAGAGAGAGAGAGAGAGAGAGAGAGAGAGAGAGAGAGAGAGAGAGAGAGAGAGAGAGAGAGAGAGAGAGAGAGAGAGAGAGAGCGAGGCGAGATCACAGGCTGGGGACGTAAAGTGTGTTCTCTCTCCAATTACCTCAGCTATAATTACCCAACCATCATGAACACGGCTCTAAAAGTCTTAACCGGAATAAACTGCTCCCCCTTCCCCTCCCCCCCCCCCACTCCAAGTGCCTCTACTTAACCACCGTGAACGGAAGGGTTGAGGGTATAGAGTGGAGGGTGGGGGGGGGGGAAGGATGTGAAAGGTAAGGAAGGGAGTGAAGGGTAAGGAAGGTGGTGAGTGGTAAGCATTACGATAATAAAGGGTTGGGAAGGAGGTAAATCAGAGGACACGTGATGAAGGAGAAGGATGGTGGAGGAACGGTAATGTAGTGAGAGGGAATGTTATAGTGAAAGGTACAGAAATAAATGAAGGAAGGTAGTGATGATGATAAGAAGGTTCAAGATGGTGGACCTAGTATAGCGCCTAGGTGGTGAGAATGGTTATAGTGATGAATACAGATATGTATTAAAGATGATTACAGAGATCAGGACGGTGGTGTGGCGTTTAGCTGGTTAGTGTGTCGAATGTTGCTTGTCGAGAGAGAGAGAAGACGGTTACAGGGATGATAGTTTGGAGTAGTCAATAAGTATACATATTACCCTACACACTATCTGGACCTATTAATAATTTTACACAACGTTTCGCACCTACAAAGTTCATTCTCATGTGAGGAGTGAGGAGTGCCTATTCACTCCTCACTTGAGAATGAACCGTGTAGGTTCGAAACATTGCGTAAAAATTATAACAAGTACAATACATTATACAGTTATTAGTTGTTATTGTGACTCATCGTCTGCAGTGATCTCTTTCTAACACATTCAATAACATATATCTTATATAAAAAAATATATACAAATATCTTTAAAATCTAAGGTCAAATTCTCCGTCATTTAAGAAGCCAGACGTCTGAACACACCCGACTGTCTCAACCCCTGAGCGAGACCTCGCCTGTCCAAGCAAACAATCGCTGATATGGCCTTATCGTCACATGGAAACCACGTGACTTTTCCACTATCTGGGGAACGACCGTTTATCTTCACCACTCACCCCATCTTCCCATACGACTCACTGGCGCTTTCATACATACATATATACCTTAAATACACACACATATTGCTTTAAAAATAAAAAGAATACAAATAACATAATCGTGTACCCAATAATCTAATACAAACACACAAACACATGTTGTATATGTATGTGTATGTATGTGTATGTGTGTGTATATATATATATATATATATATATATATATATATATATATATATATATATATATATATATATATATATAACTGAAAACTCACACCCCAGAAGTGTGAGTTTTCAGTTGCATATTGTCCTGGGGACCATTCAGGCTTGTTCGCATTTGTGTTCCTCACGTGTGCCCCAAAGAATGAGGTGATTTGGTAAAATGCTATGCCCAAGATTACTATCCGAGTGCCGGCGGTGGGGTGGTTCAAATAGCCTCGGCTATCACCTCATTTTGTCCGGTCGTGATGGTCAAGTGGATTAAGGCATCTTGTACATACCAGTTGCGTTGCTCCTGGGAGTATGGGTTCGAGTCACTTCTGGGGTGTGAGTTTTCAGTTGCATATTGTCCTGGGGACCATTCAGGCTTGTTCGCATATATATATATATATATATATATATATATATATATATATATATATATATATATATATATATATATATATATATATATATATAATTAGTTATATCCACTGTTGCAGAGGTGGATACAACTAAATGCAGAACTAAATAGTTGAACTATTTATTGCTAAAATGTATAACAACTTCTGAAGAGTTGTCCGATTTATTTATTTATTTCAAATGAAGCTCAAAATGTTGCTAAAAATCTATGTTTTTTTGTGGATTTAAAAAAAAAATATATAACAAATATTAAAAAAAAAACAGATATACTTCTTAACGATAAACCGACATGTACTTATTCAAAGCCTTTCAATTACCCAATGCTTTTAACACCTACCGAATGCCATCAAATGAAGGCGATTTAGGTACAGCAAATTAATTAGAAGAACGGGGTTATTAGAACACGCTGCTGGTGCTGGTGGTGGTACTACCCGATGGTCCAAGGCTGACCACGGCATCAGGTAACCGCTTGGGGTCGGGTTTTTACACCTTCAATGATCACGAACTTCAACTTTGGCTCCTAAACCATTACTGACTCGCCACTTCCAGCACACACACACACACCCTGACTGATCGCCACCTCCCTCAGCACACAGTTAGACGTCAAGTGCGCTCTTGGAATAACACTCGTGGGCTTCCAATCACCTGGACTGGTCTCTGGACATCGAAGTCGTCTCTTCTTGCAGTTCGGTGTTCGAGCCTCGATGGCCCATGTGGTTGGGGGTACCATTCCTTCCCTTTGTCCTATCTTAGATTCTTTTACTCGTATCCCTTCTAAGTGCTTTAGTCATACTGGCTTAGCACTTCCTTCTCCTAATTATTATTATTATTTTATCTTGTTGGTATACTCAGAACTTTCCATTTTCGTACCTTATCTTAAGCCTTATCCTTACTAGTTCTCCCTAGTATGAGGAAACACTGAGACGGTTTAATGGGATCGAACATGCGTCCATAGACTCATAGTATGTTGAGTTGGTATTCTTTTGTATGGCTATACAAAATGTAACCCTCCTTCAAGCTTAGGAGGAAGACAGCTTTCCTCCAAGTTTAGAGGCAAGACAACTTTCTTCCGACTTCAGGAGCAAGACAATTTTTCTCCAGGATTCTTGCAAGGTGCAAGGCAACTTTTCTCCAAGCTTAAGAGGCAAGACAAAGTTCCTTGAAGCTTAGAAGCAAGACAACTCTCCTTCATGCTTAATGGAAAGACATGACAGCCTGACCGTATGGGAGAGGTGTTATAATTTGATCCACAAATAAACGGGCCCTAGTTCGAATTCCTCTTCGTCTTATTACAGAATATAAGATACACGCAGACAGAAAAAACTAATATACGTTTGTATTCCCTTAGTTATGGCTGCTGGGGTGTTGAGCTTCAACTCTCGGTCCCCACTTCTCAACCATGAATAGCTTGACACGAAAACCCAATTCTCCGGGTTGTGTCATGAGTTGTTGAACCCGTGTAAGGAATATGCTCCCACTTCTTAACATTCTACATGGTTACACCTCCGCGCTTCTCCATCGCTGAAGATCTTTCTGGTGTTTATGTGACTCATTTGGGGACGTAGTTCCACCCGTGTCCCCTCTAGTTGTAATGTTGTTTTAGATTTAGCTACTCAGAACGAAATGTCCATGTAGCACGGGCTATGGTGAGCCCGTTACCCTCTAGTTGTATCGCCACCTGCTATATACACTGACTCCCTCTCCCACTATTGGCTCAGTTACGAGACCTATTGTCTTATGTATGACCCTCTGTCCTGCGTGACAGTGAATACCAGCATTATCCTCACTTTAATAAGACTATCAAAATCCTCAGATTAGGCAAAATTGTATTTAATTTTGTCAATAAAGATGTTAATAATAATAAGTTACGACTTGATCTGGGTCCAGGACGGACTGCAACCTCCTCCTCCTCCTCCTCACTTTCATGCCATGATATATGTGCATGGCTTATGAGTTTTCAGCGATAACAGCTTGATGGTTAAATGCAACCTCAGAATACTGAGAAAAAAAAATTGTACCACTTATGGGCTATTCATGCCCGTGCCACCTCTTGGGTGGCTTAATCTTCATCAATCATCCATCGAGTTTTCAGCCATATTGCTGTGACATTCCCTCCAGTACCCATTCCCCCCATTACATCAATATCTGGCAGTTTCTCACGCAGCTGTCAGCGTAAGACAAGCTGACAGCTGCCCCCACGCTCATCCACTATCTGACACGCCTCGCCCGTGCCAGGTCCTCTCCCATCGTCTGGGAGAGGACCCGGAGCCATTGTCGAAGACGACATTGAATCAATCAACGATTGACCAGATACCCCGCCCTTAATAACACACGTTACCAAACAGGCAATTCCGACGATGACGTTTCGTAGAATAAAAAACGTCATTTTGTAAATGTTGAAATGATACAAAATTTTATATAGACTTAAAGAAGTGTCGTTACCTCACCGAACAGCTCTAACTGATACGTAATGCCGCATGTTCTATTGTTATACGCTGTAATGGGATGGAGAGAGAGAGAGAGAGAGAGAGAGAGAGAGAGAGAGAGAGAGAGAGAGAGAGAGAGAGAGAGAGAGAGAGAGAGAGAGAGAGAGAGAGAGAGAGGGAGAGAAAGAGAGAGAGAGAGAGAGAGAGAGAGAGAGAGAGAGAGAGAGAGAGAGAGAGAGAGAGAGAGAGAATATGGGAAACTAAGATAACCTAAGACCTTGCGGTTTATATCAAGGTTACTTGTTATGAAATCTAAACTACTGTCCTTGATATTGACACAACTCTTACTTGGAGAAGTAAGGTCATGATACAAATGCAACAGATAATGAGAGAGAGAGAGATAACCGCACGAACACACAAGAACACACACGGTATGATATTACTAAATAGGTGAGTACACACACACACACACACACACACACACACACACACACACACACACACACACACACACACACACACACACACACACACACGCCACACACACACACACACACACACACACACACACACACACACACACACACACACACACACACACACACACACACACACACACACACACACACACACACACACACACACACCACACACACACACACACACACACACACACACACACACACACACACACACCATATCTAGTCAAACATAAGACTAAACTGGAAAAGGTTCAAAGGTTTGCCACCAGACTAGTACCCAAACTGAGGGGTATGAGCTACGAGGAAAGACTACAGGAATTAATAGATTAATAGAATAGAATTAATCGAATTAATAGAGGAATTAATAGAGCGGTATTAATAGAATTCTATGATAAAGTAACAAGAATAAGGCAGGACAGAGAAGGCTGGGCAGACTGCATATTTCTTGGCTGCCAAAAGGCCATTGATACAGTACCGCACATGAGACTGCTATACAAACTTGAGGGGCAGGCAGGAGTAAGCGGAAAGGCCCTAGCATGGGTAAGGAACTACCTAACAGGAAGGAGCCAGAGGGTAATGGTAAGGGGCGAGAAGTCGGACTGGCGAACAGTAACGAGTGGAGTACCTCAAGGATCGGTGCTGGGACCAATCCTCTTTCTAATTTACGTAAATGATATGTTTACAGGAGTGGAATCCTACATGTCAATGTTCGCGGATGACGCAAAATTAATGAGAAGAGTTGTGACAGATGAGGATTCTTGGATCCTCCAAGAGGACCTGGACAGGTTGCAGAGATGGTCAGAGAAATGGCTACTGGAGTTCCACACGAGTAAATGTAAAGTTATAGAAATGGGATCAGGTGATAGGCGACCAAACGGACAGTACACAATGAAGGGGAACTGCCTACCTGTAACGATTCGAGAAAGAGACCTGGGAGGGGATGTAACACCTAATCTATCTCCTGAGGCACATATAAATAGGATAACGACAACAGCGTACTCTACACTGGCGAAAATTAGAACTTCATTCAGAAACCTAAGTGAGGAGGCTTTTACGGCGCTTTACACTGCCTACGTGAGACCCGTCTTAGAGTATGCCGCGTCATCATGGAGCCCCTACCTGAAGAAACACATAAGGAAACTGGAGAAGGTTCAGAGGTTTGCGACAAGGCTTGTCCCAGAGTTACGAGTGATGGGATATGAAGAGCGTCTGAAGGAACTGAACCTTACGACACTAGAGAAAAGAAGGGAGTGAGGGGATATGATAGGGACATATAAAATACTCAGGGGAATTGACAAAATTGACAAAGTGGAAATATATGAAATGTTCACACGTAATATTAACAGAACGAGGGGACATGGGTGGAAACTGGAAACTCAGATGAGTCACAGAGATGTTAGGAAGTTTTCTTTTAGCGTGAGAGTAGTGGAAAAATGGAATGCACTTGGGGAACAGGTTGTGGAAGCAAACTCTATTCATAATTTTAAAATAAGGTATGATAGGGAAATGGGACAGGAGTCACTGGTGTAAACAACCGATGGCTGGAAAGGCGGGATCCAAGAATCAATGCTCGATCCTGCAAGCACAAATAGGTGAGTACACACAATCGTTCAGGACCCTGCATACCACTTATGTCAAACCAATCCTGGAATTTGCAGCTCCTGCCTGGAGTTAATATCTAGTTAAACACAAGACAAAGTTAGAGAAGATTCAGCGATATGCACCAGATTTGTCCCGGAACTGAAGAGGCATGAGCTACGAGGAAAGGCTGAAGGAGCTGAACCTCACGTCCCTGGAAAACAGAAGAGAAAGGGGAGACATGATAACCACCTAGAAAATTCTCAGGGGAATTGACAGGGTGAACAAAGACAAACTGTTCAGCACGGGTGGAACACGAACAAGGGGACACAGGTGGAAACTTAGTACCCAAATGAGCCACAGAGACATTAGAAAGAATTTTTTCAGTGTCAGAACAGTTAGTAAATGGAATGCACTAGGCAGTGATGTGGTGGAGGCTGACTCCATACACAGTTTCAAATGTAGATATGATAGAGCCCAGTAGGCTCAGGCATCTGTACACCAGTTGATTGACAGTTGAGAGGCGGGACCAAAGAGGCAAAGCCCAACCCCCGCACGCACAACTAGGTGAGTACACACACACACACACACGCACACACACACACACACACACACACACACTCAAGAACCACATCAATAAACTGGAAAAGGTGCAACATGCTACAAAATGGCTTAAAGAACTGAAAAACAAGAGTTACGAGGAGAGGTGTTAAACATGCCAGGGCTAAAAGATAGAAGAAAAAGATATGATCATGATATGATCACCACTTACAAAACAATAAAATAAATCAACCAAATTGACAAAGAGGAATTCCTTAAACCAGTAACTTCACGAACAAGAGGATGCAGATTCAAGCTAAGGAAACAAAGGTGCCGAAAAAAATATTAGAAAGTTTTCTTTTGCAAACAGAGTGGTAGACGGTTGGAACACGTTAAGTGAGAAGGTGGTGGTGGAGGCCAAAACCGTCAGTACTGTTAAAGCGTTATACGACAAAGAGTGCTGGGAAGACGGGACACCACGAGCGTAGCTCTCATCTCGTAACTACACTTAGGTGAACAAATTGTTACACTTAGGTAATTACACTTAGGTAATTACACACACGAAGAGAAAGGCTAGACTACGATGCACACACCCAAATGGGAACCAGAGGCAGTTCCTCCCCCGAGTAGTGTGACAACACTAGCGCCACCCCCTCTGGCAACCCCCTCTCGGCGCCACCCCCTGGCACCCCCCCCCCGTTCTCTCGATCTGCCACTCCGTAAAAAATGCAACTGTTTTGCCTGACTAGAAACCAAGCAACCCGTCTCAACTGTCGAGGCCAATGTATAGAAAACGTTAATATTATAGTGCAATAAATTTGACTAATACGCTCAATTTTTAACGGATTAGTCAATTCCGTAAAAAAAAAAAAATACAACATTTTAGGTGAGTGGAAAAAGGGGTTTTTCAATTATACCACCAGCGCCCCGTGCACCGCGCTAACAACAACAACCCAGTTAACACGAACAAGTATCTATTTCAACATTGTACCCAGGCGCCTGAACATGGGGTTCAAGTCTAATAATAATAATAATAATAACAAAAAAGGTTACTAGCCTCGTCAGTCCGGGGGAGATAATATGTCAGTCATCGTCCATGTTCTTGCCGGAGTGTGTCATGCATATGTTCATGTGTAACACATGAGAACAAGTGCAACACAAACACACATATAAGTGACAGTAACAATATATATATATATATATATATATATATATATATATATATATATATATATATATATATATATATATATATATATATATATATATATATATGTGTGTGTGTGTGTGACCGAAAAAGTAAGATTAATAATTCTAACAAGAATTTTCTCAATATTTCTTATGTTTCTTTTCACTGTCGATGGTAATTGTAAAATCAATTCTCCAAAATTCATTTTTATTTCTAGTCTAAAGTTTTATATATATATATATATATATATATATATATATATATATATATATATATATATATATATAATCTTTGGACAACACCCACCAGTGGGACTCGAACCCAGAAAGCACAACTACCTTCCAGTAGCTGGCATAACTAGTATGCTTTAACCCACTACGCCATCAGACCTTACAAAAAGAAGTAGATAGTTCGAGATATATATATCTCAAACATCTCTACCTCCCGAAGGCACCAGATGAGTGAGGGGTCAGTCTGCAATTTTCGTCAAGCCACTGTCAATGTGAGAGAACTCGTGTCCAGCTTATAAGCCTATACTTGCATAAACCACAAGTGAAGATAAACAATCTTTGGACAACACCCACCAGTGGGACTCGAACCCAGAAAGCACAACTACCTTCCAGTAGCTGGCATAACTAGTATGCTTTAACCCACTACGCCATCAGACCTTACAAAAAGAAGTAGATAGTTCGAGATATATATATCTCAAACATCTCTACCTCCCGAAGGCACCAGATGAGTGAGGGGTCAGTCTGCAATTTTCGTCAAGCCACTGTCAATGTGAGAGAACTCGTGTCCAGCTTATAAGCCTATACTTGCATAAACCACAAGTGAAGATAAACAATCTTTGGACAACACCCACCAGTGGGACTCGAACCCAGAAAGCACAACTACCTTCCAGTAGCTGGCATAACTAGTATGCTTTAACCCACTACGCCATCAGACCTTACAAAAAGAAGTAGATAGTTCGAGATATATATATCTCAAACATCTCTACCTCCCGAAGGCACCAGATGAGTGAGGGGTCAGTCTGCAATTTTCGTCAAGCCACTGTCAATGTGAGAGAACTCGTGTCCAGCTTATAAGCCTATACTTGCATAAACCACAAGTGAAGATAAACAATCTTTGGACAACACCCACCAGTGGGACTCGAACCCAGAAAGCACAACTACCTTCCAGTAGCTGGCATAACTAGTATGCTTTAACCCACTACGCCATCAGACCTTACAAAAAGAAGTAGATAGTTCGAGATATATATATCTCAAACATCTCTACCTCCCGAAGGCACCAGATGAGTGAGGGGTCAGTCTGCAATTTTCGTCAAGCCACTGTCAATGTGAGAGAACTCGTGTCCAGCTTATAAGCCTATACTTGCATAAACCACAAGTGAAGATAAACAATCTTTGGACAACACCCACCAGTGGGACTCGAACCCAGAAAGCACAACTACCTTCCAGTAGCTGGCATAACTAGTATGCTTTAACCCACTACGCCATCAGACCTTACAAAAAGAAGTAGATAGTTCGAGATATATATATCTCAAACATCTCTACCTCCCGAAGGCACCAGATGAGTGAGGGGTCAGTCTGCAATTTTCGTCAAGCCACTGTCAATGTGAGAGAACTCGTGTCCAGCTTATAAGCCTATACTTGCATAAACCACAAGTGAAGATAAACAATCTTTGGACAACACCCACCAGTGGGACTCGAACCCAGAAAGCACAACTACCTTCCAGTAGCTGGCATAACTAGTATGCTTTAACCCACTACGCCATCAGACCTTACAAAAAGAAGTAGATAGTTCGAGATATATATATCTCAAACATCTCTACCTCCCGAAGGCACCAGATGAGTGAGGGGTCAGTCTGCAATTTTCGTCAAGCCACTGTCAATGTGAGAGAACTCGTGTCCAGCTTATAAGCCTATACTTGCATAAACCACAAGTGAAGATAAACAATCTTTGGACAACACCCACCAGTGGGACTCGAACCCAGAAAGCACAACTACCTTCCAGTAGCTGGCATAACTAGTATGCTTTAACCCACTACGCCATCAGACCTTACAAAAAGAAGTAGATAGTTCGAGATATATATATCTCAAACATCTCTACCTCCCGAAGGCACCAGATGAGTGAGGGGTCAGTCTGCAATTTTCGTCAAGCCACTGTCAATGTGAGAGAACTCGTGTCCAGCTTATAAGCCTATACTTGCATAAACCACAAGTGAAGATAAACAATCTTTGGACAACACCCACCAGTGGGACTCGAACCCAGAAAGCACAACTACCTTCCAGTAGCTGGCATAACTAGTATGCTTTAACCCACTACGCCATCAGACCTTACAAAAAGAAGTAGATAGTTCGAGATATATATATCTCAAACATCTCTACCTCCCGAAGGCACCAGATGAGTGAGGGGTCAGTCTGCAATTTTCGTCAAGCCACTGTCAATGTGAGAGAACTCGTGTCCAGCTTATAAGCCTATACTTGCATAAACCACAAGTGAAGATAAACAATCTTTGGACAACACCCACCAGTGGGACTCGAACCCAGAAAGCACAACTACCTTCCAGTAGCTGGCATAACTAGTATGCTTTAACCCACTACGCCATCAGACCTTACAAAAAGAAGTAGATAGTTCGAGATATATATATCTCAAACATCTCTACCTCCCGAAGGCACCAGATGAGTGAGGGGTCAGTCTGCAATTTTCGTCAAGCCACTGTCAATGTGAGAGAACTCGTGTCCAGCTTATAAGCCTATACTTGCATAAACCACAAGTGAAGATAAACAATCTTTGGACAACACCCACCAGTGGGACTCGAACCCAGAAAGCACAACTACCTTCCAGTAGCTGGCATAACTAGTATGCTTTAACCCACTACGCCATCAGACCTTACAAAAAGAAGTAGATAGTTCGAGATATATATATCTCAAACATCTCTACCTCCCGAAGGCACCAGATGAGTGAGGGGTCAGTCTGCAATTTTCGTCAAGCCACTGTCAATGTGAGAGAACTCGTGTCCAGCTTATAAGCCTATACTTGCATAAACCACAAGTGAAGATAAACAATCTTTGGACAACACCCACCAGTGGGACTCGAACCCAGAAAGCACAACTACCTTCCAGTAGCTGGCATAACTAGTATGCTTTAACCCACTACGCCATCAGACCTTACAAAAAGAAGTAGATAGTTCGAGATATATATATCTCAAACATCTCTACCTCCCGAAGGCACCAGATGAGTGAGGGGTCAGTCTGCAATTTTCGTCAAGCCACTGTCAATGTGAGAGAACTCGTGTCCAGCTTATAAGCCTATACTTGCATAAACCACAAGTGAAGATAAACAATCTTTGGACAACACCCACCAGTGGGACTCGAACCCAGAAAGCACAACTACCTTCCAGTAGCTGGCATAACTAGTATGCTTTAACCCACTACGCCATCAGACCTTACAAAAAGAAGTAGATAGTTCGAGATATATATATCTCAAACATCTCTACCTCCCGAAGGCACCAGATGAGTGAGGGGTCAGTCTGCAATTTTCGTCAAGCCACTGTCAATGTGAGAGAACTCGTGTCCAGCTTATAAGCCTATACTTGCATAAACCACAAGTGAAGATAAACAATCTTTGGACAACACCCACCAGTGGGACTCGAACCCAGAAAGCACAACTACCTTCCAGTAGCTGGCATAACTAGTATGCTTTAACCCACTACGCCATCAGACCTTACAAAAAGAAGTAGATAGTTCGAGATATATATATCTCAAACATCTCTACCTCCCGAAGGCACCAGATGAGTGAGGGGTCAGTCTGCAATTTTCGTCAAGCCACTGTCAATGTGAGAGAACTCGTGTCCAGCTTATAAGCCTATACTTGCATAAACCACAAGTGAAGATAAACAATCTTTGGACAACACCCACCAGTGGGACTCGAACCCAGAAAGCACAACTACCTTCCAGTAGCTGGCATAACTAGTATGCTTTAACCCACTACGCCATCAGACCTTACAAAAAGAAGTAGATAGTTCGAGATATATATATCTCAAACATCTCTACCTCCCGAAGGCACCAGATGAGTGAGGGGTCAGTCTGCAATTTTCGTCAAGCCACTGTCAATGTGAGAGAACTCGTGTCCAGCTTATAAGCCTATACTTGCATAAACCACAAGTGAAGATAAACAATCTTTGGACAACACCCACCAGTGGGACTCGAACCCAGAAAGCACAACTACCTTCCAGTAGCTGGCATAACTAGTATGCTTTAACCCACTACGCCATCAGACCTTACAAAAGAAGTAGATAGTTCGAGATATATATCTCAAACATCTCTACCTCCCGAAGGCACCAGATGAGTGAGGGGTCAGTCTGCAATTTTCATCAAGCCACTGTCAATGTGAGAGAACTCGTGTCCAGCTTATAAGCCTATACTTGCATAAACCACAAGTGAAGATAAACAATCTTTGGACAACACCCACCAGTGGGACTCGAACCCAGAAAGCACAACTACCTTCCAGTAGCTGGCATAACTAGTATGCTTTAACCCACTACGTAAGGTCTACGTAAGGTAAACCTACGTAAGGTTTTGTAAGGTCTGATGGCGTAGTGGGTTAAAGCATACTAGTTATGCCAGCTACTGGAAGGTAGTTGTGCTTTCTGGGTTCGAGTCCCACTGGTGGGTGTTGTCCAAAGATTGTTTATCTTCACTTGTGGTTTATGCAAGTATAGGCTTATAAGCTGGACACGAGTTCTCTCACATTGACAGTGGCTTGATGAAAATTGCAGACTGACCCCTCACTCATCTGGTGCCTTCGGGAGGTAGAGATGTTTGAGATATATATATCTCGAACTATCTACTTCTTTTTGTAAGGTCTGATGGCGTAGTGGGTTAAAGCATACTAGTTATGCCAGCTACTGGAAGGTAGTTGTGCTTTCTGGGTTCGAGTCCCACTGGTGGGTGTTGTCCAAAGATTGTTTATCTTCACTTGTGGTTTATGCAAGTATAGGCATATATATATATATATATATATATATGTATGTTGTACAAGTCACTAAAAGGTGAATAGTATATACGTCTGTTGTATTTCAAACGCTCCCAAAAATCTACAATATTTCACAAATTCAAGGGCGTGTCGCCACCGCCTAGATCCACTCCATTATTTTCAAGATGAAACTTCACATTACTGGAGTGTGTGTGTATGTGTGTGTGTGTGTGTGTGTGTGTGTTGGTGAGGGTTGAGGTCCAGCTCGACGGCCTCGGCTTTCCGCTATAGATTGTCTAATGCATTATTTTCTAGTCTATATTTAAATATGTGAATTACCTCTATAACCTTCTCTTCTAGCTTCTACAATTTCATTATTAGCATAATTACGCTTCCTTATGTTCTTCTAATTCAACTCTCAATTTCTCAATTTCTGTTTTCTCTCGCTGTGTTTCCTCCTATACCGAACAGTCTGGGCTCTGGTTATCATGTATGTTGCGATCATGTCACACACCCCTGATCATCATCATCATTAACGTGAGGGGGGGGGGGCAGTCTTCCAAGACTATTCTCCTATCTCAGTTATCTTGAGTTTGGTATCTGCCCTGTGGTGAACATCTGGAGTTTCCCCAATATAATGTGTTGTACTTAGCGAGGTGTAAATTGGTACACTCCAGTGCTGGCCTCGTGCAGCTGGTGTACACTTGTACACTGTTCGTGATCATTTCTTATGCAGCTTTATGGAAGCTGCCTCAGTGTATGCTGGTCACTCAGTACCTCCGTCCAAGTGGTTGGGCACCATTCCTCCCTCCCCCTTCCCCCATCCCCGTCCCATCCCTAAATCCTTATCCTGACCCCTTCCCAGGGTTATATAGTCGTGGTGGCTTGGCGCTTTCGAATCGCTCCTGTGGTAGGTAAGTCCACTATGGGCTCACCATAGCCCGTGCTACTTGCCCCGCTCCTGTGCCAGGTAAGTTACGGGCTCACCATAGCCCGTGCTACTTGGAACTTGTTTCGAGTAGCTAAATCTATAACAACAACAACTTGGCGCTTTCCCCCCTGATAGTTCCCTTCCCTGGTCACGCCGTACATTAAACAGTTTATCAATGAATTTTGAGTTATACTGAAGAACTACCTAACCTGGCACAACCTATCCCAGCACAACTTAACCTAACCTGACAATACCTAACTTAATCGAAGCCGACCAAGAATCACCTACTCCAGGCTATCCTAACAACAGTTTAGTTACTTCATTTATTATACACCCCATACCCATCCTGTGGGCGGTAGTGGAAGAGGGGTTACAGAGGCATAATAATGGGCTCAGGGACTGAACCCCACAATTCCTTTAGCTAAGCAAGCAAGCATACAAATTTAGCCATTGTCAACACGAGCAAAGAGTCACTGCACTAATGCTAAGAAAGGAACTAATGCTAGTGGAAAGGCTATGGTTAAGAGGAGACGCTCGAGCTTGCAACATCAACTAGGTAAGCACATCCAACTTCCAGCAAAGAATGAGGGGACAAGACTTCACCACCACACTGGGGGAGAAAGTTCAAGACGTTTACCACCACACAATTTCTAAAACTGAGGCGATTGAGTTAGGAGAAAATACTAAAGAAATTAATTCTTGTGTCACTGGAAGGGAGAAAAAAAACAGGAAGAAGACATGACCACCACATACAAAATCATCAGGGGAATAGAGAGGGAAGACAAGGATAAACCTGCTAGGATGGTATACGAACAAGCAACCCGTCCTCAGGCTATCTTGAGGTTATCTTGAGATGATTTCGGGGCTTTTTAGTGTCCCCGCGGCCCGATCCTCGACCAGGCCTCCACCCCCAGGAAGCAGCCCGTGACAGCTGACTAACACCCAGGTACCTATTTTACTGCTAGGTAACAGGGGCATAGGGTGAAAGAAACTCTGCCCATTGTTTCTCGCCGGCGCCTGGGATCGAACCCAGGACCACAGGATCACAAGTCCAGCGTGCTGTCCGCTCGGCCGACCGGCTAGGGCAGTCCAAGCTGCGCCTGGCCCGAAAAACGCATTCCTCAAATTTAACGATTATACTTTGTATAAACA
This sequence comes from Procambarus clarkii, assembly GCF_040958095.1. Taxonomy (NCBI): domain Eukaryota; kingdom Metazoa; phylum Arthropoda; class Malacostraca; order Decapoda; family Cambaridae; genus Procambarus; species Procambarus clarkii. The sequence goes on from NC_091162.1 coordinate 17,177,475, forward strand.
AAAAAAAACAAAAATCAAGATTTTACGTCATAATACGAGACGAATAGACCTGTAATTACCAGGATCTTTAGGCTTCGGTGTGAAGACAATTTCTAGCATGTGCTCTAGAACCTATACATCATTAAGGCTTAAGGACCTAAGAGACGTAGCAAGCACAACTAGGTGAGTACACACACACACACACACACACACACACACACACACACACACACACACACATGATAGGTGTGTGATAGGGTAGGGGATTGATAGGGTAGATAAAGACAGTCTATTTAACACAAGGGGAACACGCACAAGGGGACACAGGTGGAAACTGAGTGCCCAAATGAGCCACAGAGATATTAGAAAGAACTTTTTTAGTGTCAGAGTGGTTGACAAATGGAATGCATTAGGGGGTGATGTGGTGGAGGCTGACTCCATACACAGTTTCAAGTGTAGATATGACAGAGCCCGATAGGCTCAGGAATCTGTACACCTGTTGATTGACGGTTGAGAGGCGGGACCAAAGAGCCAGAGCTCAACCCCCGCAAACACAGCTAGGTGAGTACAGCTAGGTGAGTACACACACACACACACACACACAGTTTCAAGTGTAGATATGATAGAGCCCAATAGGCTCAGGAACCTGTACATTAGTTAACTGACAGTTGAGAGGCGGGACCAAAGAGCCAGAGCTTAACCCCCGCAAGCACAACTAGGTAAGTACACACACACACAAACTGGGGCACAGTGGATAGAGGGATAGTATAAAGCACAAATTAGGAAGATGGAAACAGAGTGGGGGGGGGGAGGGAGGGGCAGCAATTGAAAGATTGGAGAGAAGAATAACAAGCTTAGAATCAGTCGTTGCCGGGAGGATGGGTGGGGGGAGAGAAATAATCCTTCTCGAGTGATCTTGAGCTGATTTCGGGGCTTAGCGTCCCCGCGGCCCAGTCCTCGACCAGGCCTCCTTTTTGTTACACACACCCCCCAGGAAGCAGCCCGTAGCATCTGTCTAACTCCCAGGTACCTATATACTGCTAGGTAACAGGGGGCATCAGAGTCAAAGAAACATTTTGCCCATTTGACTCCACCGGGGATCGAACCCGGAACCTCAGGACTACGAATCCGAAGCGCTGTCCACTCAGCTGTTAGGCGCTCTGGTTAGGCGTATCCTAACCAACAGAACAACAGGAAACTCCTACATAACCAAACACGAAGGAATATGGCAGTGGAGAACAAAGTGACCAGGTTACGAAAAAGGGGGGAGGCCAGTTTACTGAAAATGATAAAGAAATTTGTGAGGAACTCCATGCCAGCTTCCATGGAGTGTTCACTACTGAGCCTGAACAGCTCCCAGAGCTAAATGAGGAAGCAGCCTCATTTAGCTGCTATTTGTGATCCTGTGGTCCTGGGTTCGATCCCAGGCGCTGGCGAGAAACAATAGGCAGAGTTTCTTTCACCCTATGCCCCTGTTACTTAGCAGTAAAATAGGTACCTGGGTGTTAGTCAGCTGTCACGGGCTGCTTCCTGGGGGGTGGAGGCCTGGTCGAGGACCGGGCCGCGGGGACACTAAAAAAAAGCCCCGAAATCATCTCAAGATAACCTCAAGAAGATAGTTGTAAGAATACAACTAGTATCACTGGGTGTAGCTACAGCTACTGGGCCTGAGGGAGTATCACCATGGCTGTTAAAAGAAGCAGCACAGGCCCTCAGCTGCTTGATTCCGCCCGTATGGCCGAATTTGGACGTAATTTGAAAATAAAAAAAATATGAAAATAAATTTGGGATTTTTTTTTCAACAACAGTAAGTTAAGGGTCCTCTGATAGGTTAGGTGGGCAGGAAATTCTCATAAAGTTTCAAAACGTTATGAAAAACGTTAATTTAAAGTGTCCTCTCATAACCTCTGCGCGTACACCGGACGACTCAAATAGAAAACGGAACAGAACGTCACTTTTGTGAGTCGGTTTCATTTCAAATTACGTCCAAATTTAGCCATATCGCGCATACGAGCTAAAAGTGACGTTATTTTTAAGAGGACGGGTTGTGATTCCTGCTCACTCTTCATCCCCGGCGATGGCAGAAACAAATAGAGTTTATTTCACCCTGAGAGTTGGACAGCCGCAACGGGCTGCCTCCTGGGTGTATGTGTGTGTGTGTACAAATAGTAATATATCAGTTGATTGATTGACAGTTGAGAGGCGGGCCGAAAGAGCCAGAGCTCAACCCCCGCAAACACAACTAGGTGAATACAACTACTTAATACAACCTCCCCCCCCCTTATAACGGATGAGTCCGTATACGAAGTGACTCACCTGGCCCCCCCCCCACCCTACACTACCCCAGGGTTGGTATCCAGGATGATTATGATGATAATGGTGGTTTACGAGGCTCGTGTCCACTAACAACCCAGCTGACGCGCACACACACACACACACACACACACACACACACACACACACACACACACACACACACACACACACACACACACACACACACACACACGCACACACACACACACACACACTCTGACAATATTGCTCCTTAAAACACTGCTGCTCTTCTTATTAATCATAAGTTACGTACTCTGTCCGTCTGTTTGTCTGTCTGTCTGTCTGTCTGTCTGTCTGTCTGTCTGTCTGTCTGTCTGTCTGTCTGTCTCTCTCTCTCTCTCTCGGGACATTTGTGCAGCATCTTACGAAACCTGTACATCTTTATTTAATCACTGGCAGCCTTGTTTACATTAATTCCACAGTTTACGAGCCCTCAAGTGCTGCGAGGTAGTTTATGACAATAATAACCTTGGAGGTTAAGCTTCCAGGCTCGTAAACGGTTTAATAAATATAAGCAAAGCCGACTGGATTAAAAACAAAAAAGATATACAGGTTTCGTCAGTGATTGTGTAAATGTTTCATGGCTCCTGGCCAGAGTTATTATTTCCCCACAACCTCCTTCTCTTCCTCAATGTTTAAACTGCCTTCAGTTTCACTACTGCGCTCGAGATGAGTGACAACTGATGGCTGTATTATGAGCAAATAATTGGTTGCTTAAACATATTAGAGTTATCACCTGTATAAAAATGTCAATGCCAATTCGTGTATAGAACAATTGATGAAATAATTTCTCTCTTGATCACTGCTCATGCTTCGACTCACTCATTCCTCACTGCTCCTTCCCTTCCCACCTACCTAGACTCACACCTCATTCCTCACGTCTCCGCCCGCTACCTAGACTCATACCTGTCACCATTGCATAATTTTTGACGAAGTGCAGCATTCTTCCCTGTCCTGCAGGGCGCCATCTACGGCAACCCGCCCGCCACCTGACTTTCCTTCCCTAGGAGAGTGTACTCACCGATTTGTACGCACCTACTTGGGCTTGCAGGATCGAACATTGACTCTTGGATCCCGCCTTTCTAGCCATCGGTTGTTTACAGCAATGACTCCTGTCCCATTTCTCTATCATACCTAGTTTTTAAATTATGAATAGAGTTTACTTCCACAACCTGTTCCTTAAGTGCATTTCATTTTTCCACTACTCTCACGCTAAAAGAAAACTTCCTAACATCTCTGTGACTAATCTGAGTTTCCAGCTTCCACCCATGTCCCCTCGTTCTGTTAGTATTCCATGTGAAAATTTCTTCTATTTCCACTTTGTCAATTCCCCTGAGTATTTTATACGTTCCTATCATATCCCCCCCTCTCCCTTCTTTTTTCTAGTGTCGTAAGGCTTAGTTCCTTCAGGCGCTCTTCATATCCCATCCATCATAACTCTGGGACAAGCCTCGTCGCAAACTTCTGAACCTTTTCCAGTTTCCTTATGTGTTTCTTCAGGTGGGGACTCCATGATGAGGCGGCATACTCTAAGACTGGTCTTACGTAGGCAGTGTAAAGCGCCCTAAAAGCCTCCTCACTTAGGTTTCTGAATGATGTTCTAACTTTTGCCAGTGTAGAGTACGCTGCTGTCGTTATCCTATTTATATGTGCCTCAGGAGTTAGATTAGGTGTTATGTCCACGCCCATGTCTCTTTCTCGCGTCGTCACAGGTAAGCAGTTCCCCTTCATTGTGTACTGTCCCTTTGGTCTCCTATCACCTAGTCCCATTTCCATAACTTTACATTTGCTCGTATGTGTGTGCGTGTGTGCGTGTGTTTATGTGTGTGTATGTGTGTGTGTGTACTCACCTATTTGTGCTTGCGTGGGTTGAGCTTTGGCTCTTCGGTCCCGCCTCTCAACTGTCAATCAACTGTTTACTAACTACTTTTTTTCTCTCTCTCCCCGACACCACACACACACACACACACACATCAGGAAGCAGCCCGTGACAGCTGACTAACTCCCAGGTACCTATTTATTGCTAGGTAACAGGGGCATTCAGAGTCAATGAAACTTTGCCCATTTGTTTCTGCATGGTGCGGGAATCGAACCCGCGCCACAGAATTACGAGTCCTGCGCGCTATCCACCAGGCTACCAGGCCCCCTAGTGTACAGATTCCTGAGCCTACTGGGCTCTATCATATCTACATTTGAAACTGTGTATGGAGACAGCCTCCGCCACATCACTGCCTAATGCATTCCATCCGTTAACTACTCTGATACTGAAAAAGTTCCTTCTAACGTCTCTGTAGCTCATGTGGGTACTCAGTTTACACCTGTGTCCCCTTGTTCGCGTCCCACCAGTGTTGAAGAGTTTATCCTTCTTTACCCGGTCGATTGTGTGTGTGTGTGTGTGTGTGTGTGTGTGTGTGTGTGTGTGTGTGTGTGTGTGTGTGTGTGTGTGTGTGTGTGTGTGTGTGTGTGTGTCAGGACACTGGACCTACCAACTGGGGAATTCAGTTGGAGAAGGGAGGAGAAACGAGGTGGGGTCACACCGGAAGGATTGCAGACACGCTTCCCCTCCTCTCTGACGCCAACATGCGCGCCAAATGGTTCACCCAAGCCTGGCTCATCACTATATGATATTCACGCATACAATGTTATTCTTTACACAGCTTATAATTTAACCAGGAAAAAGAGGATTAAGCGAATCTAACATCACGAGCTGAGCACGGAGAGCAAAGCTGGAGGAAGTAGAAGCAAAGAATTGCCTACCTTGAGGTTACCTTGAGGTGCTTCCGGGGCTTAGCGTCCCCGCGGCCCGGTCGTCGACCAGGCCTCCTGGTTGCTGGACTGATCAACCAGGCTAATCTGGCTGATCCTGATGACCAGACTGATCCTAACGCAACATGTTTGAGGAACAAACAGGGAGATAAGTGAAAGACCAAGCAACCAGACTAGGCCTTCACAGAGCGAGAGGGACATTGAGAACATCGACCATGAAATGCTAATGGAGGTCAATGACCACTATGATTATGGCATTGCTTCGAAGGTTGTAGCGATAAGGAAGATAAAAGGAGACTGGAAAAATAGCTTTCCATAAAGGCGAGTACTGTACCTGAAGGTCTGGGAATTCTTAAGACAGAACACCATGAGAAAGAGAAATCTTAGAATAAACATCAGGACATGGTGGATTACTTAACTTGCAAATATAAGTAAGTCGAAGGAAGATTTATACCGCCTCCTAAGAGGTAGAGGAACCTAGATAAAAAAAAAAACTGACAGGCAATGATTAGAGGCAAATCGGAGAAATACAAGGAGCATATTCTATATGCTCTATTCTATATCTTATATGTGGCTCACATATAGGACTATGTGAGCCACAACATAGTCCTATATACATGAGAGGAATGAACACACAAGTCTGGTGATCAATGTCATTCCCGAGATAAGGAGCCTAAGCCATGGAAAAAATAACACTTAGGGAAGTGAACTTCACCACAGAAATGATAACGACGTACAAGATTCTAAGACGAATTAACCAAGTAGTTATTGCAAAAATGTTCAACCTGACAAGCAATAGAACGAGGGAGGGACATAATTGCCAACTGGAGATTCAAATATGTCACAGAGATGTCAAAAGGATCTTCTTTATTCTAAGAGTCGTAAATAAACGACACGGCCTAGACGAGCAAGTTGTCGAGATCAATTCGATACACAATCTTAAATGTAAATATGATGAGAAAATGAATGAACAGAAAGACTGCATCAAACTAATGATGGTGGAACGGCAGCCGCGCCTTCCTTTAAGTATATGTAGGTGAGCGCACGCACGCACGCACGCACGCACACGCACACACGCACACACACGGAGGCCAAGACCGTCAGTAGTTTCAAAGCGTTATATGACAAAGAGTGCTGGGAAGACGGGACACCACGAGCGTAGCTCTCATCCTGTAACTACACTTAGGTAATTACACTTAGTAATTACACACACACACACACACACAAACGTGATAATTAAGACGTGTCCTTCACTGAAGTTTAACATAATACACCAAACAGGGCAATTACGGAGGTCTCCTTTACCTTCCTTCAGCCAGCCTTCAACACCCAATACACGCACGAGTGCGCACGCGCGCCCCACCACTTCTTGATATAAGTCCCACGAAACAACGATGCCAAAGACACAATTTGTAATTACCTAAGTACCTAAGTGTATAATATATATATATATATATATAGAGAGAGAGAGATGGAGAGAGAGAGAGAGAGAGAGAGAGAGAGAGAGAGAGAGAGAGAGAGAGAGAGAGAGAGAGAGAGAGAGAGAGAGAGAGAGAGAGAGAGAGAGAGAGAGAGAGAGAGAGAGAGAGAGAGAGAGGCGTCATGGACAATAAATATAGACAAATAGGCTTTTTTTCTAACTTACTAAATTCCAATGTCCATATCTTCTTTTAGATGATAATGGAACTTTCCCTACACGGAGACAACTGTTCAGCAGAACACATTGTGACCCAGGAAGTTTCTTATACAATCACAGCGTAACGACCGCCAACAGCTGGCAAGGAAGACCCACTACGCGCGATGTATTAATCAAAAAGGAGGAATTTAATCAAAACAAAAGCAATTACGAAAACGCGAACCAGGAGGCTAATTGGTAAATCAAGGAGTGAGTGGGACGAAGCAACTGACTGCTCGGTTAGTTTTATAAAGCAGCCAGACGATGCTGTATTAATTGTATAAGGCAGTCCGCTTGTTTTATAACGCAACCAAATGTTCTGTTACTTTCATAAAGCAGCCGGCAGCTCTATTAGTTTTATAAGACAGCCGGCTGCTCTATAAGTTTTATAAAGTAGCCGGCTGCTCTTAGTTTTATAAAGCAGTCGGTGTTCTGTTATAATAGCCTAACTTAAGCAACACAGCCTAACCTACCCATAACGTAACTAGCACGGAGCCATACCAAAGCCTGTCCTACCCATGCGCTAAACAACCTAACTATACCCTCGCCTCGCTTAATCTAACAACAACAACAACAACAAAATCAAAATTGAAACAGCCTAACCTCCGTGAACTTTACGATAACTTAAAGGTAAGAATACCTAAGTACACTAAAGTTAGCCTCAACTTACATGACAGATGACATTGTGTCACTATTTCATATTTTTTTTAAACGATTGCTCAGCCACAATAGTCCAAATTTATATAAACAGGATTTCAGGATGATTAATATAAGTAGGCCTATATATATATCCAGCGTTCCCAGCGTCATTAAACTGATGCACTAAATTGCCTGAACCTAACCTATTCGAGGACCCACGAATAAAAATCGGGATATCACGTCACTTTGGCTAGCTGATATGAATTGCGTGGACATCAGTTTTTTTTTTAACCTTTGGGGCCAAAAACAAAATGCGATGTACTATTCAAGAGGACAGGCTGGTATATATATATATATATATATATATATATATATATATATATATATATATATATATATATATATATATATATATATATAAATATCACATAAAAACCTGAAATCCTCCATAAAATGTAATATATTATATAAGGCTCTCGATTTCCCAGGCGTCCAAAAAAAAAAAGGGAAGAGGTTATGCTTTTACCAAATACGTCAAAAAGATGCCAACCCTCTTCCTCGAGTGACCTAAGTCAATACCGGTTTGTTCCAGGAAGCGTCAATATTGCGGCGTTCTAGATTTCCACAAACCATTGCCAATTTTACGATGGTGACGAAAGCGTAACCTATGTAGTGCACATTCAGGGGGGAGGGGGGGGAAGTTTAGGTGGGATTGCTTGTTTACAATATAGTTGTAAACAATTATATAATGTAATATCATGTTTACAATATAGTTTAAGGAGGCAGTATGCGGGACTTGAATCGGGGTCCAAGATGTGTTGTAAGGCTACAGACTGATTAAAACATGAGCATACTTTAAGACCTGGGTGGCAAACAGATCGTCCGCGTAGAGAGCTTAAATTAACACACACACACACACACACACACACACACACACACACACACACACACACTCAAACAAACACGCAAACGTACGAAAATTCTCCTTTGCGAACGGAATTGCAGAAGGTTGGAGCCAGAGTGTGAAACCGGCGGATGCCAAACACCATCAGCAGTTTCAAAGCTTTGTCATGTGACAAAGATTATTGGGAAGATGGGACACCATGAGCGTGGCTCTCATCCTGCAACTGCTCTTAACTACACACACACACACACACACACATACACACACACACACACACACACACACCAACCTATCCTCTTGCAAATTACGTCTGAATTTGGTCGTTTGCCCGTATGGGCGAAAATTAACGTAATTTGAAAATGAAAAATAATTGAAAATAAACGTTGGATTATTTTTTCCAAAACAGTAAGTTAAGGATTCTCTGGTAGGTTAGGGGGGCAGGAAATTCTCCTAAAGTTTCAAAACGTCAAGAAAACCGTTAATTGAAAGTTTCCTCTGCTAACCTAACCGAGTAAGCCTGAGGACTCAAAACAGAAAACGGGACACTACATCACTTTCGTGAGTCGATTTCATTTCAAATTACGTCCATTTTTTTCATAGCGCGCATACGAGCGAAAAGCGACCTTATTTTAAGAGGACGGGTTGCACACACACACACACACACGTGTGTCTCCTCACGTCGCTGGAAGACAGAAGAGTTAGGGGGGGACATGATCACCACATACAAGATTCTCAAAGGAATTGATAAGGGTAGATAAAGACAGACTATTTAACACAAGACGCACACGCACTAGTGGACACAGGTGGAAATTGAGTGCCCAAATGAGCCACAGAGATATTAGAAATAACTTTTTTAGTGTCAGAGTGGTTGACAAATGGAATGCATTAGGAAGTGATGTGGTGGAGGCAGACTCCATACACAGTTTCAAGTGTAGATATGATAGAGCTCAGTAGGCTCAGGAACCTGTACACCAGTTGATTGACAGTTAAGAGGTGGGACCAAAGAGCCAGAGCTCAACCCCTGCAAGCACAAATTGGTGAGTACACACACACACACACAATACCATGGATACTAAAAGAGGGTGCATAAGCACTAAGTGTGCCACTCTCTATGGTGTATAACAGGTCACTGGAAACAGGAGACCTTCCGGAAAGTTGGAAGACAGATAATGTAGTCCCAATATACAAAAAGGGTAACAGGTAAGAGGTACTGAACTACAGGCCAGTTTCCCTAACTTGTATACCATGCAATGTGATGGAGAAGATCGTGAGGAAAAGGCTCGTAGAACATTTGGAGGGAAAGAGCTTTGTAACACACCACCAGCATGGGTTAAGGGATGGTAAATCATGCCTCACAGGCTTAATAAAATTCTATGACCAGGCGACAAAAATTAGGCAAGAAAGAGAAGGGTGGGCCGACTTCATTTTCTTGAACTGTCAGAAAGCCTTTGAAACAGTACCCCATAAAAGGATGTTACAAAAGTTGGAAAAACAGGCAGGAGTAAAAGGTAAGGTGCTCCAGTGGATAAGGGAGTATCTTAGCAACAGGAAACAACGAGTAACTGTGAGGGGGGAGACATCAGAGTGGCAAGATGTCACCAGCGGAGTCCCACAGGCTTCTGTACTTGGACCAATCCTGTTTCTGATATATATAAACGATTTTCCAGAAGTTATAGTCATTCCTCTCAATGTTTGCTGGTAATGCAAAAATTATGAGAAGAATCAAGACAAATGAAGATAGAGACTACAGGACGACCTGGACAAATTGGAGGAATGGTCTAAAAAATGGCTACTGAAATTTAACTCAAGAAAGTGTAAAGTAAAGAAATTGGGCGAAGGAAGCAGGATCCAGAACACAAGGTACCATCTGGGAGGTGAAATCGTGCAAGAGTCAAATAAAGAGAAAGAGAAAGATCTGAGGGTTGATATCACACCGAACCTGTCCCTAAAACCCCACATTAAAAGGAGTATCGAGGAGTACTCCACATCCTGGAGTAGGCAGCTCCAACCTGGATAAACCCAAGACAAAATTAGAGAATATTCAGAGGTATGCCACCAGACTAGTCCAAAACTGAGAGGTATGAGCTATGAGGAAAGGATACGGGAATTAATCCCTACATCCCTGAAAGAGTAAGGGCATTACCACCTACAAAATTATCTGGGGAATTGACAGGGTGAACAAAGACAAACTATTGAGTATGGGTAAAACACGAACACGGGGACACTAGTGGTAACTTAGTACCCAAAGGAGCCACCGAGACAGTAGAAAGAATTTGTTCAGTGTAAGAATAGTTAACAAATGGAATGCATTAGGCAGTGATGTGGTGGAAGCAGACGCCATACATAGTTTCTAATGTAGATATGATAGAGCTCAATAGGCTCCAGAATCTGTACACCAGTTGACTGACAGTTGAGAGGCGGATCCAAAGAGTCAAAGCTCAACCCCCGCAAGCACAGCAAGATGAATACACACACACTCTTGCCTCCGACTAACAACGAGACCAGGATCTTCCGCGAACTGCCTCAAACCGACATTCAACATAACAATTGCAGAGTTCATTATCATAACACAGTAGCTCTTTCTCTCGACTACTACTTCTTAAAAAAAAAAAATGTGATTTTGCCTAACCAGAAACGTCAGAAAAACGCTTTAAACACGACCCACAACTGATATTCCAGCCCATCCTCCTGTGGTGGTAGTACTTATAGTAACGATGAGGACAATAGTATATATACCCACATACAACGATATTAGAAAGTAAAATTGGCACTATTGAGTTGGACAAACCGGAAAACTATTTTATCACTTGTGTTACTTTGACAAACTAAACTAACCTAACCTCCCTAGGCCTAAAACACGATATCTGAGGCCTAATATAGTACATATGTGCGCTATACTAGGCCTAGGAATATTTAAGTTTGTTTTTAAGCTTCATATATTTTAAACGGATTCCTTACTAGTCAGTATACTACTATCTAAAACCTAAGTACGTTCGAATTCGTGACTATTGACGCTCGTCACATTAGGTAGTATCTAATAGTATCTAAACAGGAGGATGGGTTGCATATCCGAACATTGCCTCCCACTCTTTCTATGTTCGAATCGTACTACAATAAATGTTTCACTCACGAACACAGCCTATCCTCAACGCTGAGGACCATAGTATATATATTCCGACGTACAACGAAATTAGAAAATAAAATATAATTGTGTGCCCTAACTGGGCACACAATTATTATATATAATATTAATATATATGAGAAAATTCCTAGTATGAATACACAGTACGTTAAAAGTTTATGAATTTGGGGGTCGGTCGCCGAGGGGCGAGCCTAGCCTTAAGAACAAGGTACTGTAAACCTTTCATAATTTTTTTTTTAACTTTATTTAAGAAAATACAATATAAATTACATATACATAAGTTTTACAAGGCAATTATACATTACAATTCTTAGTGAACAAGTGTTTCAGTAGTACAGAACAAGATCTTTAAAAAAAAAAACCTGAATGTTATACTTATTTACCTATAAACGATTTACAAAAATTGGAGAATAAATTTACATTAAAATACAGGGAAAATTATTCCATTTATATATATTTTATATAATTCTTCCATAATTCAACATTACCGAAACACCTTACCCAATATAACTTAGTCCTAGTTATGCATAAACCAACAAATATAATAACAGTGCATATTTCTATTTAACAAAATACCGAATTTTAACGTGAAAAAAAACATTCAATATATTAAGTCGTCAGGTGTCAGATGAATTTGTAAAATGTTAACATCTTACCCACAGCGATAATAGGACTGTTTTTGCACCTTTGGACCAACAAGTTTGTGTTGTGGTTTGATGCAATTGGCTTCAACCACCAGAGTCTGGTTGAACAGATTGATGCCCCAATAAGACTTCTATTTCATACATGCCACCTTAGGTCGGTCGGCCGAGCGGACAGCACGCTGGACTTGTGATCCTGTGGTCTTGGGTTCGATCCCAGGCGCCGGCGAGAAACAATGGGCAGTTTCTTTCACCCTATGCCCCCTGTTACCTAACAGTAAAATAGGTACCTGGGTGTTAGTCAGCTGTCACGGGCTGCTTCCTGGGGGTGGAGGCCTGGTCGAGGACCGGGCCGCGGGGACACTAATAGCCCCGAAATCATCTCAAGATAACCTCAAGATTAGTTACAAAGACGCCATATCCATAACAATCACAAAAAAGGCTTCTCAGCTGTACATCATAATGTATTGTATTGACAATAAGATACTTGCCACATTTGGGGTTAAGTGTTATATAATGGATTTTAGCAGTCAGGACTGATACGTTTGGGCACAGTTCCTTTCACCTGATGTGTCTGTTCACCTAGCAGCAAATAGGCAACTATTGTGGGTTGCATCCTGGCAAAGGTCAGTAGTTGGCCTCGGGGGGATCTCGATAAGCCTATGAGGCTTATGGTAACAGACAATGGAAAAGTGGTCTTTGGCGGGTCTTATTCGGTCACGACCAGCAGTGTGTTCGGGTGGCTTGGTGAGCGGAGTGTTCATGTGGCTTGGTGAGCGGGTCATTAACGGTGTCTAGAGCCCCGCAGTTTGCTCTGCCCTCTTGCAATCGCCGAGGCATCGCATCGACAGTTACACCAATCCTGCTCCTAAGACTACGCACCTTGGCACTGCGCAACCATTCATCTAAGACTGTGCAGCCACAGTCGCTAAAACCGCACAGATCCTTACTCCCTAAGAGTGCGCAATATTACCACGCCCGCGCCACCTTGCCCCTCTCCCCCCCCCCCCCCCTAAGACTGCGCAATTCTCCCCACCCCCAAGACTGCGCAATCCTCCCCCTCCCCCCACGCTGGAATTTCAGTCCGCCAAGACACTGAAAATATAACAATACGCGTCCTCTGTTGCTTCCGTGATTAGACTGACGGCGAGAGAGAGAAATTAAACCAATTTGTAATGGTTCTATTATCATCATTATTTTCTAAACTATGTTATTACTGAAGAAAAAACAAAACTGAAAAAAACACTGACGTCCTCAAATACAGTGACACTACCAGGCTGATAATATACCATTGGTGATGTACAGTTACAGCTGTGAGAGATGTGCGAGATACACAAAGTTTTAAATTCTATTCATTCTCTCTTTAAGGTTTCGTCCACTAACGGACTCCAGCCCCGCTCCTGTGTCAGGTAAGTCCACTACGGGCTCACCATAGCCCGTGCTACTTGCCCCGCTCCTGTGTCAGGTAAGTCCACTACGGGCTCACCATAGCCCGTGCTACTTGCCCCGCTCCTGTGTCAGGTAAGTCCACTACGGGCTCACCATAGCCCGTGCTACTTGCCCCGCTCCTGTGTCAGGTAAGTCCACTACGGGCTCACCATAGCCCGTGCTACTTGCCCCGCTCCTGTGTCAGGTAAGTTCACTACGGGCTCACCATAGCCCGTGCTACTTGCCCCGCTCTTGTGTCAGGTAAGTCCACTACGGGCTCACCATAGCCCGTGCTACTTGCCCCGCTCCTGTGTCAGGTAAATCCACTACGGGCTCACCATAGCCCGTGCTACTTGCCCCGCTCCTGTGTCAGGTAAGTCCACTACGGGCTCACCATAGCCCGTGCTACTTGCCCCGCTCCTGTGTCAGGTAAGTCCACTACGGGCTCACCATAGCCCGTGCTACTTGCCCCGCTCCTGTGTCAGGTAAGTCCACTACGGGCTCACCATAGCCCGTGCTACTTGCCCCGCTCCTGTGTCAGGTAAGTCCACTACGGGCTCACCATAGCCCGTGCTACTTGCCCCGCTCCTGTGTCAGGTAAGTCCACTACGGGCTCACCATAGCCCGTGCTACTTGGAACTTGTTCCGAGTAGCTGAATCTATAACAACAACAATCCACTAACGGTATATCTTTCAACAGTTATTTCAGGTAAGTACTATGTTACAAAAAAAAAAAACCTGTCCCTGGATGTGTTATTTTCTAATTGTTTATGCCTCTAAAATATAGAAATTGGCTCTTATTCTCCTCAAATTTGCCCCAATCGCTTGGGCTGGATGGTAGAGCGACGGCCTCGCTTCATGCAGGTCGGCGTTCAATCCCCGACCGTCCAAGTGGTTGGGCACCATTCTTCCCCCCCCCCCACGTCCTATCCCAAGTCCTTATCCTGATCCCTTCCAAGTCCTAAACAGTCGTAATGGCTTGGCGCTATTTTTATAATATTTATTTATCTCCTCAAACTTTGCTTTTATCTCTGCCTTAGACAGCTTAGTGAAGACGTCTTCAAGCTTACTTAAAGGCTGCCGACTTCTTATCTACAGTTGTTGGCTAAGCAAGTTTCGAGGACACTAACAGCCATTTTTTACACTTTTCAGGCGTAAGTAATTAGAAAATAACAATTACTACTCGGGGCCAAAAACTGTGAAACACCGTGTAATGTTTTGTATTAGAGTACTATTAAGATAAATTATGTTCACAGTCAATGAGCATAATTAATATCCGTATCCATGTGGATATTAATTATACATATTCACGACCAGCCTATGACAGTCCCATACTATCCACGTGTCGTCATGAAAAGCTGGTTGACTCTAGCCCCAAGCGTCGGGTCTCCAGCCTTGGAGATTCTCTCTTAAAGATATATATTTGTATTTTAGAATGTATGGTGTCCATCAACAATAATTAGCAGGCGCGCAAATAATATTGTTCTAAGTTATATATACAAGGATACATCATATAAGCACATATAAGGGCAGATGTATTCTATAGGAAGCAATTGGTACTTGAAAATGCTGTCGTACGACCACAAACCTGAGAATATATTATGTGTATTTTACACCTGTCAGACATGGCCATATTACAGCTAAATTGATTTTGTAAGTCTTATTTTCGAAATATTAAGCATAATAAAACATGCTTCATCAAGCTTTTAAGACACATCACCCATGACACTCTTGGCTGGATTAAACAAAAACCAATTTATGCGCTTCTAGTTATGAGATTCTGAAGAGAAGACCATTATAAAATTCTTAGCGTTCTGAGTACACTTTGCATCGCATACAAGATGTGGCCCACATCTCAGCGGCCACAAGATGTGGCCCTGTATCATAATACGACACAGAACTCAAACTTTGGAAATTATAACTTTTAGCGTCATCGTGATGTCACGCCTTGTGCATACCATATATAAAAAACAAAAAGTTTTCTCATATTGTGGTTAGATTTGGTTTGTATAGGATAAGTAGAATATGTGAATATGAGAATATATAAGTAGAATATGTGTATGATAAGTAGAATATAACATAAGTAGAATATTTCCTGCCCGAAACGCTTTGCGTAATAGTGGCTTTAGGCATTGTATGTACCAGCTCTATCTATAAATTCATCAATATTTGTATCACCCCTTGTATGTATGTACTTTACCTAAATAAACATTTGAATTTGAATTTGAATTTGAATGTCAGGTTAGTTGGGATACGTTAGGTTTGGTCAGATCAGGTTATATCGAGTTTACTTAAAGAATAACAATGACGTAGAGAGATTACATTTTTCTCAGTTCTTAATCCCTAATCCCAACACAAGTGATGACCAAGGAGCAGGAAATTCAGATGTTGACTTTCATTCACCGGTCGGTTACAAGTCATATATTTAACCCAAGACGGTTTGCCAACGGATTTTCAAACCTACCTAATGGATTTTAAACCCTACCTAACGGATTTTAAACACAACCTAACGGATTTTAAAACCTACACAAAGGATTTTAAAACCTAACCTAACGGATTTTAAAACCTACCGAACGCATTTTAAACCCCTACCGAACGTATTTTAAACCCTACCTAACGGATTTTAAAACCTACCGAACGGATTTTAAACCCTACCTAACCGATTTTAAAACCTACCGAACGGATTTTAAACCCTACCTAACGCATTTTAAAACCTACCGAACGGATTTTAAACCCTACCTAACGGATTTGAAAACCTACCTAAAGGATTTTAAAACCTACCTATCGGATTTTAAAATCTACATAACGGATTTGAAAATCTACATAACAGATTTTAAAATCTACATAACAGATTTTAAAATCTACCTACCCCATCCGCTCAACAGTGAAAGAATGGAAAATTGAATATTGTTAGTGCCTGATCTGTAAAAATAAAGACAAAGAAAAAAAAGAGGCTATTGAGTAGGTTAACGTTTCATGCGCACTGGACCATTCTGTGTACTGAAAAAGAACATACCTCGACGTCACTTTGACAATGAGTGGGAAGAGATCTTTTCCACCGTGGTTAAAGTGTACATATTTGATCTGGAATTCGCATGAGGCTTTGGCAAAGAGAGAAAGTATGGAGAGCTTTCAATTCTATTCACAAACGTTCTGCTGATAAATTTCATTCGAAAAGTGAAATACAGACACAAAAATTGTAATCAGAATGTTAATTTTGGGTGAAAGCTGTCAATACATTGAAGGCTACAGCAGCTGCCTCAAATCAAAGTTAGCTATCACACGAACACATCCACAAGGGCCGTGACGAGGATTCGAACCTGCGTCCAGGAACATTTATTAGCTATCACACCTTTTAATTTTACATTTACATTACGTTATGAAATTTGTCATGTTGTATTTGTATATATATATATGCTCGGAAAATAGGATCTTGGGAGGCAGAGCGAATGATTAAGCTTGGTGGTGGTGGGTGGAGAGGGGGGGGGGAGGGCCAGGATGCGGGAAGTTATGGTCTAGAGTGCCATCCAAAAGATTGGCACACAGGTCCAAAAATAATGAAATCCATATATATATATATATATATATATATATATATATATATATATATATATATATATATATATATATATATATATATATATATACAAAATTACTCTGGCTCTGTGTGCCTTCTTTTTTTGCCTTCTATTTCAGTTATGACTAGTTGATCAGCTGGCATTAGGGCAATTGTTGTTGTTGATTTAAGGGCGACGCTGACTGGAGGATCGGATGCTCTCTCCACTATCCGATTTCGAGAAATGGCTTAAAAGGGGGATGGGATTCGCCGGCATTTTTTCCACAAGGGTTCTCCCTTTACAACCTGTTTGGACGGCGGACCTGACCGATGGGGCGGAAACAATGGCGAAGAATTTCAAATCTGGCGATGAAGCCCCTTGCACCAGCCCCCGTCTAGGAAAATGGGAACCTTGGACAACTATGTAGTAAGTTGTTAATTATAGTGAAGTTCAGCTCATTTGTTGTCATGATATAACGCAGAGACAGAGTCCCCGACTCCAGATAAATTAGTTCCAGAGACGATCACCAGGAGGCAACACTAGTCAATTCCACTAGAAAGCTTCGCTTTATGACCGTCAAAAACTTTTCAAGTTTCCTCAATGTGTAGAGTCATTCTCGACATATCGGCCGGAAACCAAGCGCAGGCAGTGAACTAAACAAGACAAATCCATAAGCTCTCTACTTACATGATAAATATGATAAAGTAGCAAGCGCAATACAAAATGAAAGTTGAGTTACCTTAAGGATGACGAGGAGTCCCGGGGCGTGGCTGTTGCGGGGAGGGGCGTTGCTGTTGCGGGGAGGGGCGTGGTCAACGAGAACCACCTCCTCCTCAACCTGCGGGCGGGGTAATGGTGATTAACATACAACCAAGACGACAGAATTCTTCATCAATGGTAATTGGCTGCTGCTGCTGCTGCAGCATCCATAATGAGCCGTTTGACCAATGACCACTAACCGCTCACAGAAGTCGACGACTTGTATTATTATTCTTAGCACGCTAAGAACCTTTCCTTCCCACAGCTCGTCAACTCTACAAGTTTCCCCCCTGGAATACGACCCGCCAATCGGTTAACAACCAGATCTCAAATACTATCAGGCAAACAGTTAAAAGATCGATGCCCACTGGACCCTCCCTGTCCAGGGCTTGAACTTTACCAAAATCGCTGGCGAGGCGTGAGGCCACCTAGCTACCACGGAACGTACGAAACTACGCACCACTAACCTCTATTCTTGCATACACTGTATTTATGACACATTAATCACGCTACAAAAGTCAACTCCTGCCGGAAAACAATGATTTAACATCACCTTATATCCAAGGATAACTTGTAGGGTTTTCCTTGGCGGTAGTGAATGGAAACGGTAATGGGGGAGATGGGGGTTATATAACAGACATTATATACGACTTTCGCTAAACCCCCAATCACTGTAACATATACCGCACACATTCTACACACACTCAAGGCACGCAAATTGTGCACAACGTAAACTCAACATATAAACACCGTCGGAGCAATTTTCAGAAAGGAGAATTTTACCCGCAATCACAAAAAAATAGCAGCAAATTACCATTCGTCTAATTGTTTAGACAAATAATTCAAGACACCAACACCAGAGCGCAATGTTCATTAATCTAACTGCTGAACCATTTCATTGAGCAATTTACTTCCGTTGTATTAAAACTCCAAGTTTTAATAGCCTAACGCCATCATCTAAAGTGATGGCGTTAGGCTATCATATATCTGAAATGATGGCGCTTTGATATCATGCGTCCATCATCATCATCATCATCCAGCCCGTTCTCCACTCCGTACAAAATGATACGTAATTAAGTGAGAGGACGCGTTGATTGGTGCTTGTGAATTATAATACCGGATCAGGATATTCATCAAGCATTTACGCAACCACTTACGAAACCTGTACATCTTTCCTCAATCGTGGCGGCATCGTTTATATTCACTAATCAGTTTATGAGCTCCAGAATGCTACGAGGTTGTCTGTATACCCATACCAACCTTGTGTGTGGTGAAGTTTCCAAGCGCGTACCCTGCTCGGGCTCACCATAGCCCGTGCTACAAGGACATGTCATTCTGAGTAACTAAATCTAAGACAACAACAACATCGTAAACCCTGTTTAGTAAATGCCAACAAAGCCGCCACGAGTGAATAAAGGTGTACAGCTTTCCTAAGTGAAAGAGTAAATGCTTGGTGAATCCTGACTTCGGTACCTTAATTACAACACTCCCAGAAATCCTGGGAGAGAGAGGAGCGACGCGGCGCTTACAACCTTGTTCTTCAAGGTGCGCAGTTTGCCGGGGACGAGAAAATTAGGTGCACTTATTTACGCCGTCTGCACTAATTGATTCCAAGGAAAGGATAAATATAAGGGGGAAAAAGTTCATATAACTCGCGTAGTAATGACGCTTCCTGCTGGACTTGTGATGAGGAAGGTGCGTGTGTGGGTGCGTGCGTGCATGTGTGGGTGCGTGTGTGCATGTGTGGGTGCGTGTGTACTCACTTGTGCTTGCGGGGGTTGAGCTCTGGCTCATTGGTTCCGCCTGTCAAACGCCAATCAACTGGTGTACAGATTCCTGAACCTACTGGGCTCTATCATATCTACATTTGAAACTGTGTATGGAGTCAGCCTCCACCACATCACTGCCTAATGCATTCCATCTGTTAACTACTCTGACAGTGAAAAAGTTCTTGCTAACGTCCCTGTGGCTCATTTGGGTACTCAGTTTCCACCTGTGTCCCCTTATTCGCGTACCGCCCGTGTTAAAAGTTTATCCATATCGACCCTGTCAATCCTCCTGAGAATTTTGTAGATAGTGATCATGTCTCCCCGAGCTTTCCTGTCTTCCAGCAACGTGAGGTGCATTTCACGCAGCTTTTCCTCGTAACTCGTGTGTGTGTGTGTGTGTGTGTGTGTGTGTGTGTGTGTGTGTGTGTGTTAAATGATATAAATGAGAACAAGCCTATTTTTAATACACAATACGTTAAAATTGATAAATACGTCCTATTTTGGACGTCCGCAGCTTTAACGACCCCTGGCCGACATACCAACCTGTTCTCATCAACAAAGGCCAAATGCTCGTTAATCCACCCCGCCAACCCCTCTTGTTTATGAGTTTACAGCACTTCGAGAATTGCTTCGTTTACGTCCTCTGCTCGAATCACACCTCTCTAAATGCTTCATAAACCTAAGAACCTAACCATAGGGCTAACTTTTCAACACACTGTTAGAGGAACTATTAACTTATATATTTGAGAAAATACAAAATCTTAATACGCAGTACGTTAAAATTGGTGAATAACGTTTTTGGAATTGACAGCCGGTTGGATGAGCCTGAGGCCGGGTTGCTGTTCGAAAAATATTCGAACGTCATCAGTTGTGAGTTGTGTGTAAAGCGTTTTTGATAAAAAAAAAATTGGAAAGGGTTTGGGGACTTTATGGAATCACTTTCAGCCTTTGTTGACGAGTACGGACTGTATTGTTCGTAAAGATAGTTCCTGGCTCTCTCTCTCCTTATGTTCAAAACGCATTTCTCGAAATGATTTACTCACGTACTCAAAGTTCCCACACTTAAGTCCCCCGTCCACCTCACCTCACTGTCACCTGGGCTTTCCCCAGCGTTCTCAGTCTCCACTGCTGCACCTGTGTACCCACCTGTGGAGTCCGTCCCCCATCGAAAGGCCTCTCCTGTATGTTGTTATATTAGATTTAGTTACTCAGAACGAAGTGTCCATGTAGCACGGGTTATGGTGAGCCCATAAGCCTCTCCTGCAGTTCCCGCGTAGTCCCCACCCATATCATAAGGTAAAAAACTCTCTCGTTGACATGGTATTTATGGGCTTAGATAATGCTATCTTATTAAGAGGTATTCATTATATTATCCTACGCGAAGTAACAACATAACAATTGGCGACGCCAAAATTAAAAGAAAACTACTTTCGTGTGTCTACTCTCATTTCCGCTTTCTCCCGGGAAATGTTCTCAGGTGCTGCATCGCAGATTTCACCAAGACGACGCGAGGAAATTTTGCTTTTAAAACCTCACAATTTTATCATTTGAGGAACTATGATTACCCAGAACTTGTGGGCCAATGACACTCGCAAGTTGCTACATAAAATGGTTCAGCCTCGTTGTGCTGTACTGTAGTTCAAACAACGAAGGTTCTCAACTTTGCCACCTTTTTTCTTTATTACCAAACTTAGGTACACGGGCATTCATGCGCCTATCCGGTCGGGAGCCGGTCGGCCGAGCGGACAGCACACTGGGCTTGTAATCCTGTAGTCCTGGGTTCGATCCCGGGCGCCGGTGAGAAACAATGGGCAGAGTTTCTTTCACCCTATACCCCTGTTACCTAGCAGTAAAATAGGTACCTGGGTGTTAGTCAGCTGTCACAGGCTGCTTCCTGGGGGTGGAGGCCTGGTCGAGGACCGGGCCGCGGGGACACTAAAGCCCCGAAATCATCTCAAGATAACCTCAAGATAACCCTACACTATATGAGGAAAGTGTTGGTATCGTTATAGATTCAGTTACTCGGAACAACGAAGTTCCTAGCAGCACGGGCTATGGTGAGCCCAAAGTGGACTTTGAGGAATAGGGTTACATGGACATGCATTGTAAAAATATCCTCAAGAACAAGAGAGTGAATCAAAGTAATTGCAAAGCTCCAGGTGCCTCATACCGGCAGGTGTGAAGGATCTAGTGACTGGACTCTCAGTACTGTAGCGTGTGAGATCATGTCCTACACGCCACCACACAGACGGGCTCACCATAGCCCGTGCTGCTTGGAACTCTTGTCCCGGGTAGCAAATCTTAAGCAACAACGACGACAACCCACACATCAGCGGCAACAAATTCAAGATGTCTTCCATTCGCCTCAGCAGGAGGTGACTGGATACAAGTAGCGACTTCAATCGTACTGAAATCGAATAACGATTTCAGTCGCTAATCATTGAAACTTTCAGCTTGGCACAGCGACAAGGTGACCACGGCCACTCAGGGTGGTCTGAATGGCTGGGAATGAATCAAAATTGCTCCTGCGTCATCAGGATGGCCACAGCGACACCAGGGGTGGCCACAGCAACACCAGGGTGGCCACAGCAACACCAGGGGTGGCCACAGCGACACCAGGGTGGCCACAGCAACACCAAGGGTGGCCACAGCAACACCAGGGGTGGCCACAGCAACACCAGGGGTGGCCACAGCAACACCAGGGTGGCCACAGCAACACCAGGGGTGGCCACAGCAACACCAGGGGTGGCCACAGCAACACCAGGGGTGGCTACAGCAACACCAGGGGTGGCCACAGCAACACCAGGGGTGGCCACAGCAACACCAGAAGTGGCCACAGCAACACCAGGGGTGGCCACAGCAACACCAGGGGTGGCCACAGCAACACCAGGGTGGCCACAGCAACACCAGGGGTGGCCACAGCAACACCAGGGGTGGCCACAGCAACACCAGGGGTGGCCACAGCGACACCAAGGGTGGCCACAGCAACACCAGGGTGGCCACAGCAACACCAGGGTGGCCACAGCAACACCAGGGGTGGCCACAGCAACACCAGGGGTGGCCACAGCAACACCAGGGGTGGCCACAGCAACACCAGGGGTGGCCACAGCGACACCAGGGGTGGCCACAGCGACACCAGGGGTGGCCACAGCAACACCAAGGGTGGCCACAGCAACACCAAGGGTGGCCACAGCAACACCAGGGTGGCCACAGCAACACCAGGGGTGGCCACAGCAACACCAGGGGTGGCCACAGCAACACCAGGGGTGGCCACAGCAACACCAGGGGTGGCCACAGCAACACCAGGGGTGGCCACAGCAACACCAGGGGTGGCCACAGCAACACCAGGGGTGGCCACAGCAACACCAGGGGTGGCCACAGCAACACCAGGGGTGGCCACAGCAACACCAGGGGTGGCCACAGCGACACCAGGGTGGCCACAGCAACACCAGGGGTGGTCACAGCAACACCAGGAGTAGCCACAGCAACACCAGGGGTGGCCACAGCAACACCAGGGGTGGCCACAGCAACACCAGGGGTGGTCACAGCAACACCAGGGGTGGCCACAGCAACACCAGGGGTGGCCACAGCAACACCAGGGGTGGCCACAGCAACACCAGGGGTGGCCACAGCATCACCAGGGTGGCCACAGCAACACCAGGGGTGGCCACAGCGACACCAGGGGTGGCCACAGGGGAATTTTTTTTTCTGGGAGAAAATTCCCCTGTGCGCCCCAAGGGTTTCAGGTAAATTTAGAAATTCGTGTTTGTGAGCCAGGGTTTTTCAGGCGAATTTGGGCAGTCACAGATTTTAGAAGTATGGATTTCTTATGAGAAAAATAATTTCCGAGACTTAGAAGTTTGTTAAAGCCTTATGGGAGAAATTCAAATAACGTGTGTAGCACTTTAGGGCTTCCAGGAGAACTCTACGGACATATTTTACATGTTTTCAACTTACAAAATCGTCTATGTAAGCCTTAGTTATTCATATAAATTTAGAAAGTTATCTGTATAAGTCATTGTTTTCAAGTCTCGTACATCACACCCCCCTCCCTCCCTCCCCCCCCTTACCTCGCAATCTGTCGCGTCACCTTTATTTACTTTGCGCCCAGCCAGCCAGCCAGTCAGCTCTTAATCTTATCTTATCTTATCCGTAATATCTGGACCGTCCCTCCTCTCTCTCTCTCTCTCCCTCCTCTCTCTCTCTCCTCTTCATATTATTCCCTCTTCCTATTTTCTGACATACTAATATTTTATTCCTTTTTCATTAACCAGTCAGTTTTATACAAATCAACCGAAGCATCTCAATGTAACCTTTAATACTGAAAACTGCCTCAGAGACTATCTAAGCTGGCCCCAGCTACCTGCCCCAGGCTATCTGCCCGAGGCCATCATCACCTGATTACCTGCCCCAGACATCTACCAGTCATTGTCGGCGTTCGCCACCGTAATAATTTATATATATATATACATTAAGCGTTAATAAAACTTATTTATTTATTTATAATTTATTTAGTCATCTAATTCATAGTTTACACAATTTATAATAAACGAGTTTATTCCCAGTATTCGCCAATCATTCTCGCTATTAATAAAACAACCAAACGCTCACTAAGGGGCACACTATCGTTATTACGCTCATTCAGGGGCCCCCTCAGATCGCCAAAGTCTCAGAGGCCTACACTTTCAGTCTACAATCAATCTTCATCCTGTTCACAAGGTTCCCCTAGCCTAGTCATATCATCATGTCAGTGTGTCCTCTGTGCCTGTCTCCTATCAACAACGAAATCGTTCATGTGTGTCAAACACGATGTTTAACATGCCTCGGTGAAATGTCCATCAACGCTCTTCAAGAATGCAGACTATACTGTATAGGATGCAACGGGCCTACACCGCCTGGACATTTTGACGTAACCTGTACCAGCTGTGGGCAACTCTATTGTGCAAATCGTAAGTACCTCTTTTTCTCGCACTTTCAATAAACTTTCAAAGAAAATATATATCCGAAACACACATACATACATACATACAGACAGACAATTTATATATATTATTTTCATTTCAGTTCATGGTTCTACTTCCTGCCCATACTGTCGTTTCTCCGTTAACCGGGAACCTCCCACCGAAGCCAGAAACGTCATTGAACCTCCACCCAAACGCCGTCGCATCATAAATAACCGTACGTTTTCACAATAATTTTCATAATTTTTTAAAGTTAATAATTGTATATTTATCAAGTGTATAAACAAGTAATAAGTACTCATACAGAAAAATATTTCCATTACAGGAGTTCCTATTCGTGATCAAGAGAATCTCATACTTGGTGGAATCAACATCCCAGCTCGTAAGTAATATTATTATTTATCTGTAATTCAGTTTTTCCTCTTATTTAAACTTTTTGTTTTTCCTCTTAATAATAATTCCTCTTATTTACACGATATTTTCTTATTAAGGTTTTCAAATCCTCTTATTGTTTTCAAATGTGTTTTCCTCTTAATGTTTATTCATTGCTAATATTATATTACAGAATCTCCCCCGGATTCAACCCAACCCTCTGAGTGGAGCACACCTGTACGCAGTCAACCCCAGCTGTCCCAGGAGCTAGAAGAAGATGCACCAGACGGCAACCAGCATGCATCCTCAGATGAAGAAGAAGAAGAAGACAATCAACCCCCTGTTCACGACATATCAGATGAAGAAGTCAACGCTCCAGATTCCCCAGAGGTACTTAACTTAGATAACATTGTTCCGCGAGTGTTAGAAGTCATTAACCATTTCGAAGGTTCATTCTCGAGACATTCGTTCTCCATTCCCGGACATTTAGACGCTGACCCCAGCTTATATATAAATAGGTATAGGGAATTTTTTATAGAATATATAGACAATCAGTTCAGACAAATACAGGAAGAATTCCCTCCCTCATTTCACATTTACCCTGATGTAAGCCTAATTTTGCAAAAACTTAATCATGCCGACGATCAATATGAAATATTAGATGAAGTATTTTCAATTAGAGGAGAAACTCAGATTGTTACACAGGAAGAGGTGGAAGTTCTCGTAAATTCATGGGTTGACGAAATGTCTGCTAAAATTGACGAATGCCTAAAAAATGTCCAATCCTCAAGTGTAGGAATTCATTCCATGTCAGGCTTTGCCATTAATTTTTCATATATTCGCCACCCTATGCGCCTTGGATCTTACGTACCATATCCTGCAAAATTAAGGGGTAAAGAAACAGTATTTAATCCTGAAAGTGAAGGAGATGAGTGTTTGTTACAGTGCATTGCCGCGTATAAAAACTTAGCATTGGGCAGGACTATAAAAAATGTTAGAAAGTGTTACAAAAACCTTCGATGGTGTAGAAGATTCGTAGTATGGGCAGATGAAATCAGATTCCCCGTATCATTTGATAACCTTAAGAAAATAGAGAAGCTTAACAAAATTTCTATTTATATTTATACAGTAACTCATGAAAGTAACAGATACTATCTTAGTTTAGCTAGGAAAAGCCAGGAAAAGTATGCCGATAAAGTCCCTTTGTTGTTATTAGAAGGCAAGCATCTCTGTCTGATCAAGGATTTTGATAAATTTGTAAAGAGTATTAACAATCATTCTGAAAGGATTCCTAACACTCATAAATTCTGCAAAATTTGTCTTTTGCATGCTCCCTTAGATGAAATTCAGGCTCACGAAGAGTCATGCACAGCATCCCCCTTCCCCTTCTCCAAAATAAATTAGTTTTTGTCCCTTAAATTCCTTTAAAACATAGAAAGCATCGCTATAAACATTATCATCACAAATCAATTCAGGCCAGGACATTAGAAGTACTTCTCTGTCATTACAATAAGTCCTAACTGCTTCTACAGCATCCATTTGTTCAACCTCCATCCACTTACTCTCACCCATATTCGAGTAATTATCTGTAGCTCGTACCACATTAGTATGTCTTATCCTAATAAGATTTTCAATAAAGGCCATACCAGAGAAAACACCAAGTACAGGATCCTGTCCTATAAATCTCATCACTGCCTCTATTTCTATCTTTTGGGGGGTATGATATCCTATTTCTGGTCTCATCTTTATTAAATTTAACGGAAAAGATGGAAAGCTCTCCTCCATATGATCAATTAAACTCCAATGTTCATCTTCTTCTGTTTTAGGGTGAATAATACTAAGCTCTTTCACAGTCTTACTATTTACCTGCTGTTGCAGTTCATCCTGGCTCATTATAGTATACACTTCTCGTTCTTCAGAACTCAACTTATTAATAAACCAGTTTGCAGCATTTGGAGAACCAATTTCATCCACAAATTTTCTTATAAAAAATTTATCCTTTAAGTTACATCCTATAGGCACTTCTTCAAATTCTGGAAATATGTATTTAAAACGGGGTTTAGGTCTAAAAGTGCAAATTATTTTATCGCCTTTAAATAACAAAGAAATTTTCTTCATCTCAGCCTTACTAGGAATTTTCGTCAGCAACAACACTTGACAATTCTCATGTTTCTTGAGTACATCTGTAACACTCTCTTTTAAGCTAAATAAGACTATATCACATTTTATCATTGGAAGTTCTTCTTTCAACTTTATAAAATCACGACCAATCAGTATCATTAAAACATTTTCACTTTTGCTAATAAACTTTGCTAGAGCTGGAACAATGTTCTCATGCGTACATTTATCAGTATGTGTCATCACTTTATAAGTCTGTTTTTCCGCCAGGGGCATATTCTTCCACAAAACAGTCGAAGCTGGACTTTGCCATATAGTTTCTGACACAAGATCAGGCATGCTTCCAAACCCTGGTAGACTCTTCACATCCATCACATGGGGTAGATCTTTAAACAAAGAAAAATACAATATTTAACACAGGGACTATTAAATAATCATAATATTTCAAAACTAAAAGATATTCAATAATAAGCAAAATTATATCACAACAAATATAACGAGTACTGTAAGTACATCATACAATAAGCACTTACTGTATACAGCAGCCATCGATCCGAGTATGTCTTCTCACTGCTGGACCGAGATGGGGAGTTTATGTCAAGATATATCCCGACCTAGCTTATCACATCGGAGATTGTTACGCTCCGCCCCTCTCTCTTAGCTGTAGTTTCCAAATTAGTTATATGTTTTATTTTAGATCTACTAGTTTAACTATGACATTCTCTTCCGTTTATTAGATCCATCCTCTACTTGTTTCTTCTCTCTCCCAGTCCCCGTAACATCTTCTCCAAGAGGTATACGAACCATTAATAATTCTTTTTTATTATTCTTTAAAACATAAGCTAAATGGGCTAGTCCTGGAAAATAGTGTGTCTCCCATTCTTCTTGTTCTTCTTTACTCCATCCTATTCCGTCATTAAACCCAATACCATATGGAATAATTATACGCTGGATTAAATTATTATTTCTTGCCTGACAACAAATTTGTCTTATTGCAGATTTAAAACTCCAACGTTTAATAATATCTTTCTGTAATCCTAGATCTTCATTAGAGCTACTGTATTGAAGTCCTATAATATGAGGTTTTATTTCTGGTTCTGGAGATAAAGCAAGTACTATACCACCAGGAGTTATATTATTCTGTACCACTTCACACTCGGAAACTTTACTGTAAGGATATTTTTCCCATAACAGTTGTGCAAATCCACCAGATAAATTATGAGAATCGTAGACAAGACAGTCTCCAGGTTTTAGAATTTCATCACTAGTAAAATCAGCATCTATAATACACTTATTCAAACGCTTAAGCTTCACTTGCATGTACATAGAACAATCCATCTTGAAGTAAGACAGAAAAAGTTTCGTACCTCTTCCTATATACTCAGAAAAGTAGAGTTGACATTTAGACATTAAAAAGGGAGAAAATAAACACACGAGTTTCTATTTTGTTATTTAATGTGTAAAAATGTACAATGTATTTAATTTGTAAAAATGTACAAAGTATAAATTATTTACAGACATTATTATTCCCAATCCATCTTCTCTTCTAAATTTGTAAAACTACTACTAACACACATTGTAACATTAGTATCAACAGACGTAGTAACATTAACAGGTGTTGAATTAATTGTATCAGACAACTTAGTGTTGATAGAAGGTGAACTAGCATCAGCGGTAGCAGGCGTAGCATCATCTTCAGGTGTCCTAGCAGCATCAGTAGCATTAGTTGTGGATCCATTTTGAAGAACAGCAATGTATGGAATCTTATTTTCAAAGATGCCGTGGGTGGATGACTGAGGAGGAACGATGTTTTCAGGACGTACTATGAAGAGTACAATACCTCGTTTTCGTAGTTTTTGTCCTATTTTCTCAAGTATAGGCAAATATTTACTTTCCCATACTGCGCAGTTGTCCAAATAACTTGACATGCCAAACCCATATGGAATAATAATTCTCTTAACACATCTTTTAAGAATGAAAACAAGGGCTTCCTTCAGAGCATTTTCAAACCAGCGCCATCTCTGATATTCTGTATCTTTTTCAAGTCCATCGTAAAAATGTTCATCTAAACTTCGTACTTCACACGGAGGATTTTCATATGCTGGTAAAGTTGCAGGTCTACTAGCAAACTGAGTCACTAAACAAATAATAAGGGGTAGATGGAGATCTTCATCCATCCTGTTGTTAAATTCAGGTGGTTCTCCAATATGTATACTACCAGGGTTACTGCGATAAGATACAACAGCCCTGTTTTTGTAAGGAAAGTTTTCACGATGTAATCTCGCATATGGGTAACGATCCCACAATCCTTGCACAATTTTACACATTTGTACACTCGTAGCATCAAGATCGTACAATAAACAGTCGTGATTATTGTAGACGGGCAGGGATGCAAAGTCTCCAATAATAGTCTTGATCTCCATAGCCTTGAATATCCAAGCTTGAAGTAGATTCCGACATCCAAGAAGAGGAGGACGCCGTAAGAGATCACTCCGGGGGAAGCATATATACATCTTTAGGCTGCGCGTAGAAACACTGCGCACACAAAAGGTTGCCAAGTGTTACTTGCTCTTCCTCTGCATAATCTCCTCGTTAAACAGTAATTTAACTTCCACTCCGTAGGGTTTTAACTGTTTATACATATCTTCAATAACAGGAAGATAAGTATTTTCCCAAACTTTATCTCTTCGAACACATGTAATCCCAATTCCTGTTGGTATTATAACTCTCATAATTTGAGGAGAGCCCTTAATAAAGTTAAATAAATCTTTCATACCATTCTTGAAGTAGACGAGACGATTAATGGATGTATCTTCGTTTAATCCAGAGAGCATGTTTCTGTCTTTTGAGTTTTCTATAATTCCCTGAGCAATGTTATTACTTTCTATAGGTAATCCAATACCGTATTGTGTGGCTATAGCAACAATATACGGAAGATTTTCTCCTTTAGAGATATGAATTGTTCCTGGTACTGGACGATCTTCAGGGATACATCTCTTAAGACTGTACAAGGGTCGGCGAACATTATAAGCGTCAGCATGAGAATATTTCTTGGCTAAGTCTAGGGCCATTCCTCGGGGAACACAGGATATACAGTTCACTCCGTACACAATACAGGTTTCACTATTACAAAATGAATCGTCGGTTAAATAACCCTGACAAGTTGTCAGAACAGTATCCATGGTGAATTTTCTTCCTCGTAAGGTAGTAGATACGATCCAGATAGTCGTAATAATATCCCTAATGTGAGGTCCGCGCTCTTATATTGGGGGAAATGTAAAAGTTACCACTTATTTGAATATATTAATAAGGATTTTTGTTACCTTAGAGTGATATTATATATTACATTATAACTAATAGTATATTTCATTTTAGGATATAGATGCTTTAAGCATATATTTTAATTAGATTAAATAAGAATTTACTACTAAATTATATATATATATCTATCATTATGTACGGCAGCTACGAATAATGACGTAACAGTATACTTTTAGCGAGATTGCCAAAGTGATGTATTTTTCTAATAAGTCTAATAAATAATGAAAGTAGTCTACTAAGTATTTATATAAGAGCTTTATTTAATTATGAAACTTCAAGGATTTTTAAGTAGAGAAGTATTTAGAGGAAATTACTGTCTATTATAAATGGGGAAACTGTTAAATATGTAGCGATGTACGATACTTATTTTAGGGATATATATACTTGCTTATCCTACTCTAATAGTTAGTGCTGCCCTCACACGATGGATCTTTTGTGTGCCAGGAAGTTTTACAGTATAGAAAGCCTTAAATGTGCAGGAGTTAGACTACAAACATTTGTGGATTGGCCCATTAAGTGGTTAAACCCTATTGACTTAGTTGAAGATGGGTTCTATTACCTTCGCAATAGTGATTACTGTTTGTGTGCATTTTGTTATTGTATAGTAGGTGCATGGATTGTTGGTGATACCCCCAGAAGACGTCATAAGATCATTAATCAAGACTGTGCCTTTATTAGAGGCAAGAGGAGTGACAATGTTTCTTTAGAGGTGTCTGAGATAGCTTTCAAATATGGACTGGAATTTGTTTCCCATAAAATAGAACTGGGAAATAAGAAAATAAGTGATAGTAGTAAGTATATATTCTTATGATGTATTCTTATACCAGTCTTATATACTCTGTACAAAACTTGATTGCTTAAATAGATACATCTTATTCTTCTAAAGAATAATTTACGTAACTACGTTATATTTTTTTTTTAGGTGGTGCTCCTCCTAAGGAAGATCTGGGATTGATCAAATTTAGGAAATCGCTGAATCCAGGATTGGTAACTTATAAATCTCGCCTAGAGACATTTGATATGACATGGCCTGGAAGCGTCAAGCAAACTTCTCATGAGCTGGCAGAAGCTGGTTTTTTTTACTGTGGTATGAAGTGTTTTAACTATTTTAACTTAATAGAGTTATAAGTAAAGAAATAATGAATATTAGTTAAAAGATAGTAACGAGATAATGCTGGATTGTTTTATGGTTTTCAGGTATAAGTGACCACGTCTGCTGCTATCACTGCGCCTGTGGAATACGAAATTGGAGACCAGAAGATGATCCTTGGACGTTACATGCGAGATGTAGTCCAGAATGTGCTTACATTATTCTTGCAAGGGGCAAGGAATTTGTTAAGAATGCTAGATTGACAATACCATTACCTATAAAACCTATAGACAATGATTTAATTAATATCTTAATGGAGGGTATGGATAAGTTCAAACATCTGATTCATAAAAAATTAATACCTGTGGAGAGTATAAGATATGCTTTAAGTGAGTACCTTAAGGAATCCAGAGATTTGTTACCTTTTATTATACAAAGTAGATGTCTAGAAATCGTGTTGAGGTATATGCAAGAGGGTACAGATATTTATTTACGGGTACGGGACTTAATTTATGAAGCAGTTGATGATAAAGAGGAACAAGAAGCTACGCTTGAAGATCTGGGATTGAAAACTTTACCGGAGACTTGTACTAACACTGTTGAAAACAAGGACTGTACAGAACAATCTTGGGAAGAAGATATTTTATGCAGAGTTTGTATGGATAAAAATATAAATATTGTAATACTACCATGTAAACATATGGTGACATGCAGTGGTTGTCTTTTAGCTCTGAAATGCTGTCCAATTTGTAGAGGAAATATTTTATATATAATAAATCCAATTGCTTCTTGAACACTTATGATTTTCTTGAACACTTGTATAACTACTAAGAACACTTGTATATGATTTTCTTGAACACTTGTATAACTACTAAGAATAACTGTATATGTTTGCTTCTTGAACACTTATGAATACCTGTATAACTACTAAGAATAACTGTATATGATTTTCTTGAACACTTGTAAAACTACTAAGAACACTTATGATTTCTTGAATACCTGTATAACTACTAAAACACTTGTATGCGTTAAATGTTGTAATAAACTTAATGTCTCTTCTAAATAAGATTTCTTTATCCTTAATAGAATAATTTGCTTATTACATTGGAGGACTGAAACAAGTACTTAATTATGAAACAGAATAATGACATGATGTAGTAAGTTTAACGGAAATATTGAATACAATGACTTGAAAAGTTTTCCTTTGACTAATGAAGGTGTATGTTTAATAAAACTGAGTTACGAAAACAATGCCTTAAGATGCTACTGTAAGTAATGACTTAGTGCACAGGCAAGTATCTTTAATTGTACGAAGATGTCTTAGAATGATTTATATTGACCTTATTTGAAAATGGATAACTACCAAATGCTCAGTAGTAACTTACTGTGAATTAGTAATGTTACTGTTGTTGTTGTTGTTGTCGTTGTTAATAACGATGATCTACTTACTTACTTACTAAAATGACAGAAACAACTAGTTTTGAGAATTAGTACAGAGATGATTAGAGAATATGTAGTGGACTGTAATGAACGGGTAAGAACATGTAGCGGAGGGATGGAGGAAAATTGTAAGAAAGGGTTGAAAGTTGGGATGTGTAAAGGATTGAGAGATTGTAAGGGATGGTATCAAGATGTGCGGAAAACATGCTACAACATGTAAAGTAGACAGTGTAGTGAGTTGGGCGGTGAACAAGCTAGGACTTGTAATGGATGGAAGGAGTCGGGTATATTTACATATGACTCATGTTTAAATAAGATATGGGACACAGTAATACACGCTACAACATGTAAAGTAGACAGCGTAGTAAGATGCGAGGCGAACATGCTGAGACATGTAAAGGAATGAGAGAGAGAGATTGTAAGGGTTGGTACCAAGATGAGCGGAAAACATGCTATAACATGTAGAGTAGAAATAGCGTAGTGAGTTGGGCGGTGAACAAGCTAGGACTTGTAACGGATGGAAAGAGTCGGGTATATTTACATATGACTCATGTTTAAATAAGATAGAGGAGACGGTAATAGTTGTTTAAGTCTTGTATAAAATGGGAAAGAAGTAGAGAATATGTAAGACTAAGTACAGATCTGAACTTACAGAGAATATGCTATGAACGGGGAAAGAACGCAAATTAACAGCTACATTTAAATTTATGAGACTTGGATGAGATGGAGGAAGGTGGGAGGGGGTGAAAGATAATTAAACAGGTTGGGGTTATGTGTATACTCGGATAAGAGATAAGCTGGAGACGGACTTGATCGAATATATTTATGTCTGATGATCTAAGGCTAATGTCCAGATTAATTTTACTACGTTAGAAAATAAGGTGATCTTAAATCTCAGGGTGATTTAGTTGGAAAATAAAGAACTTGCACAAATGAACTAAGCTGGGGCACAAGAGTTGAAACTTGATAACTGAACTGGTTTTTATTTACTATGTCTGAAAATGTAGTTGGGTGTTTAAATCTCAGGGGGATTTGGATTGATAGTAATGAATTTACAGGAGTGAACTTGGACAGAGGACAAGAGCTAGAGTTTTATAATTGTTTTCATCATATTTACTATGTCTGAAATACATAGGGTAAAAATTTCGGGGAAATTGATGGTTTATTTACAAAGACTTGAGGGTGGAAGAGGGTGGGGGACGAGAGCTGGAGCTCAGTAACTGACTTGATCTTATTTACTAACTTTGAAGTATGTCTGCTTTTAATTTTAGGGAAATTGATGGGTTATTTACAAAGATACGAAAGAGAATTAAGGCGGGGACGAGAGCTGGAGCTCGATAACTGACTTGATTTTATTTACGGTGTCTGAAATACAGAGGGTAAAAAATTTAAGGGAACTTGATGGTTTATTTACAAAGATACGAAAGAGAATTAAGGCGGGGACGAGAGCTGGAGCTCGATAACTGACTTGATTTTATTTACGGTGTCTGAAATACAGAGGGTAAAAATTTAAGGGAAATTGATGGTTTATTTACAAAGATACGAACGAGAACTAAGGCGGAGGACAAGCGCTGGAGCTTGGTAACTGTTTTGATCTTATTTACGGTGCCTGAAATACAGAGGGTAGAAATTTCAGGGAAATTGGACTGATACTAACGAAGATACGAACGAGAACTAAGGCGGAGGACAAGCGCTGGAGCTTGGTAACTGTTTTGATCTTATTTACGGTGCCCGAAATACAGAGGGTAGAAATTTCAGGGAAATTGGACTGATACTAACGAAGATACGAACGAGAACTAAGGCGGAGGACAAGCGCTGGAGCTTGGTAACTGTTTTGATCTTATTTACGGTGCCCGAAATACAGAGGGTAAAAATTTCAGGGAAATTGGACTGATACTAACGAAGATACGAACGAGAACTAAGGCGGAGGACAAGCGCTGGAGCTTGGTAACTGTTTTGATCTTATTTACGGTGCCTGAAATACAGAGGGTAGAAATTTCAGGGAAATTGGACTGATACTAACGAAGATACGAGAGAGAGCTAAGGCGGAGGACAAGCGCTGGAGCTTGGTAACTAAATTACTGTATTGAACTACATTTGAAATATGATTATTTTTAAATTTTAGAGGGATTGGAATGATAGTATTCATTATACGACAGGGGACTAAGGTGGGGGAACGTGAGCTAGAACATGCTTACTAACATGATTTATTTGTGTAAAAATGACTTGCTTAATGAAAAGGAGCAAACATACGATGTTGGAAAATAGTTGAACTGAATGAAACGAGAGAGAGAGAGAGAGGAGGGGCGGTTGAGATATTATTATGGAGAAGATAAGATAAGAGGTCTGGCTGGCCGGGCGTAAGGTAAATAAAGGTGACGCGAGAGATTGCGAGGTAAGGGGGGAGGGAGGGGGGTGTGATGTACGAAACCCTGAAAACCATGACTTACACAGGTGATTTTCTAAATTTATATGAATAACTAAGGCTTACATAGACGATTTTGTAAGTTGAAAACATGTAAAATATGTCCGTAGAGTTCTCCTGGAAACCCTAAAGAGCTACATATGTTACTTGAATTTGTTCCATAAGCCCCTAACAAACTTCTATGTCTTGGAAATTATTTTTTCTCATAAGAAATCCTTACTTCTAAAATCTGTGACTGTCCAAATTCGCCTGAAAAAACCCTGGCTCACAAACATGAATTTCTAAATTCACCTGAAAACCCCTGGCCCGCACAGGGGAATCCTGAAACCATGGCCCGCACAGGGGAATCCTGAAAACAATGGCCCGCACAGGGGAATTTTCTCCCAGAAAAAAAAATTCCCCTGTGTGGAGCCATCCCTACTACTCACAGCAACACCAGGGGTGGCCACAGCAACACCAGGGGTGGCCACAGCAACACCAGGGGTGGCCACAGCAACACCAGGGGTGGCCACAGCAACACCAGGGGTGGCCACAGCAACACCAGGGGTGGCCACAGCAACACCAGGGGTGGCCACAGCAACACCAGGGGTGGCCACAGCAACACCAGGGGTGGCCACAGCAACACCAGGGGTGGCCACAGCGACACCAGGGTGGCCACAGCAACACCAGGGGTGGTCACAGCAACACCAGGAGTAGCCACAGCAACACCAGGGGTGGCCACAGCAACACCAGGGGTGGCCACAGCAACACCAGGGGTGGTCACAGCAACACCAGGGGTGGCCACAGCAACACCAGGGGTGGCCACAGCAACACCAGGGGTGGCCACAGCAACACCAGGGGTGGCCACAGCATCACCAGGGTGGCCACAGCAACACCAGGGGTGGCCACAGCGACACCAGGGGTGGCCACAGCAACACCAAGGGTGGCCACAACAACACCAGGGTGGCCACAGCAACACCAGGGGTGGCCACAACAACACCAGGGTGGCCACAGCAACACCAGGGGTGGCCACAGCAACACCAGGGGTGGCCACAGCAACACCAGGGGTGGCCACAGCAACACCAGGGGTAGCCACAGCAACACCAGGGGTGGCCACAGCAACACCAGGGGTGGCCACAGCAACACCAGGGGTGGCCACAGCAACACCAGGGGTGGCCACAGCAACACCAGGGGTGGCCACAGCAACACCAGGGGTGGCCACAGCAGGTGTGTCCACAGCAACACCAGGGGTGGCCACAGCAGGTGTGGCCACAGCAACACCAGGGGTGGCCACAGCAACACCAGGGGTGGCCACAGCAGGTGTGGCCACAGCAACACCAGGGGTGGCCACAGCAACACCAGGGGTGGCCACAGCAGGTGTGGCCACAGCAGGTGTGGCCACAGCAACACCAGGGGTGGCCACAGCAACACCAGGGGTGGCCACAGCAACACCAGGGGTGGCCACAGCAGGTGTGGCCACAGCAGGTGTGGCCACAGCAACAACAAAGAAAAAACCCTGTAATAGTGATCATTTCCTCGGGGGTGCAGGTCTTTGCAATCCATAACAATTGAACTGCAACATGGGCGTCACTGCCACCATTACCGTCACCATCACCGTTACTGACGCCTTCACTGTTATTATCGCCCCCCACAGTCACCGCCGCCCTCCACTGCTGCATCAGTGCGCACAGAAACGCCACAGAAAACAAAAGGCAATAAAGGCCCTCAATACTATATACAAACCCTGACCGATAGGATGAGAACACACCGACGCGCAAAAGAAAGTAGTCGGTCAGTGTGTGTGTGTGTGTGTGTGTGTGTGTGTGTGTGTGTGTGTGTGTGTGTGTGTGTCTGTCTGTCTGTCTGTCTGTCTGTCTGTCTGTCTGTCTGTCTGTCTGTCTGTCTGTCTGTCTGTCTGTCTGTCTGTCTCCACCTCTCTCGACGCCTTGGGTGATAATTGCACCATTTGTGGCGTCGCCAAATTACCGACAGTTTCTCCAGTGGCGCCCAGCACATTTTCACTTGATATATATATTCACGGTAAACTAAAGGGGAGGGGGGGGGAGGACTTCCGTAAACTGAATGAACTCATTGAAGCCATTTTTTTCATAGTCTGTCGATGAGCTTCCGGTGAAAACAATTCCTAAATTGTGTAGCCTATTCAAAATATAAAATATAGAATCTTTGATATTAGTCAACTATTCTAGCCAATAATTTTTTTTTTACTATTGGCGGTGTTCTTAAATGGGGTAAAATATATTAGACAACATAGTGTATTTGTTGTTTTTTTATTTTTGTTGTTGGGAGTGGAATGTTGTTGACCTGTGGGTTGTGAGTGATATGTTAGCGCACGCGCGTGCTACGAGGCGCTCTACTTTCATGCTGGAGTAAAGGTATATACTGCCACCACAGATGGGCGTCGCGTGGCTCATTTACAGCAACACCCTGGTTTATGACGCCAGCCTGTGACTGGTGGACCCCCTGATGTTGCTGCTTCTGCGGTGTGTGGTGGTGGTGGTTGGTGGTGTGGTTGATGGTGGTGTGGTTGGTGGTGCTGGTGGTGTGGCTGGCGGCGATGCAGCCTTCGCCATCATGTCTGACGGTGGTGAAGGCGTGTGTATATCTGGTGGTGGAGGTGTGTCTGGCGGCGGCGTAGAGCCATCTTCGTGACAGATGTACATAAGGACAGGTGTACATAAGATCCCTGTCAACACTAGCGAGGACAGCGGCCACGTACACAGCAACAAGCGAGGAGCAGCGGGACGAGGGAGTCCCACCGTGACTCAGGAAGGAGGTGGGCCGGGAGAAGCAGGAGAAATATGCTGAGTTGTGATCATATTCACCAACACATATTATGACATGATGATCCAATCCCGCAACCACAGCTGAGTCACGCACGCACACACCTCACCACACCTGAGCACACTTTGACCAAAGAGCCAGAGCTCAACCCCCGCAAGCACAATTAGGTGAGTACACACACACACACACTCAAATTATATATCAATGTAAATTTGATAAGAAAAACGTGGGAACTGACCTATTAAACTGAGAATGTTTGAAAGGCGGGGCCAGGAGCCGAGATCATTTTTTGCAAACACCCACAAAATTATCCCTGTAAGTTTCGACAACCAACTCCTCAAACATTCAACTCTCCCGCGTCATTAATCACCCCAACACCCTGAAGCAAAACACACACACTAACCACCATAAACAAACTGATATCATATCATCACACAGCGAAATAACACTCACTCGCCTAACAACAATTAAATGCGAGGTTTCATCTACAGTCTTCGCTCTGTAGATCCTTTTGCAACATTCAACTCGTAATGATTCAGTTTTCAAGCAACAAGATGCAGACAGTTGTAAATACAGACCTGTTACCTTGAGGTTACCTTGAGGTGCTTCCGGGGCTTAGCGTCCCCGCGGCCCGGTCGTCGACCAGGCCTCCCTGTGTTGCAACTTTCAGACCATCTTCTAAGCACTATTTATGAGTGAAAAACGCGTTATATAAGTCTTAGCATATCCTCATGGTTATGTTCGTATTATAGAAATTTGTATTTAGGAAATAGTATAGTAAATTGGGTTACGGAAATTTAAATACTAGCAGAACTGACTTTGATTCAAGAAAACACTCTTACGATGAAATGTTGCCGGCCCGTTTAACATCTTGCGTGTGCAAATGTGGACTTGGAGAAAATAACAAGGGCAAGCTGTATGCAAATTTGACGAGGGTTTAATATTACTTAATATGCATGTAAAAAAAAATTTCAATCAACATAAAGTTGATTCAATTTTTAGAATCAACATAAAGTTGATTCTAAAAATGTAGTAAAGAACCTACCCCCGACGATGACTGGCTTACAAGGTGCATGACACATTATCACAGACTACTCTAAACAAGGGTATGACTGTGTAGCACTTGGAAGAGATATCACCACAAAGAGTTGGGAATTTTTGTTTGTTTTATTAATACATGAGGTACATCTGCATTAGTGCAGCTACCCTAGACTATATGAAGTGGAGTACAGTGTGTCAAAAAAGCTAACTAGGTGATGCTAAAAAATCCCCATCACACAGGATGGTTAGTGATACAGAGGCATGTGATAGGCAGTCTGCACTGGCAGACTCCGGATGCATTTTGAGGATATCATCAACACAAGAGTGAATAAGGTAGCAGTGGTAATAAAAGTCGTTGGGAAATAAAGGCGGGGGTGAAGGAATGGTGCCCAACCGCTTTGACCATCAGGGGATCGAACGCCGACGCTGTAGGATACAAGGCCTTCCTTGTACCAACCCAATCCAAGAGTACAGACAGTCGTCAACAGTAGTAACATCAGATAATGGTATCTTCCGCCGCTTAACTTGGATAATTATCTAAACTGCGCCAAAGTCTCCCATAATATCAAGAGATGTTATCCCTCCATCCTCTCTCTCATCTTCATGCAAACAAAACTGGGAATTAGTAGATAATCTACCGGGTATTATAATCCCTTCTCCCCCACCCTGTAGATTCCAGGTTCGCTTCGCAAGGCAGGACAGAAATGGTTGGACACGCTTCCTATCATCTAATGCATTTTGTTCACTTCAGGAATAAGTCAACTGTTGTGGGGTTGACTTATTCAACCCTCGTAACTACTAGGAGGATTGACCTAGGAGGGTTGACTTATTCAACCCTCCTAGGTCAGTCGAACTACTGACCCTCTCTCATGGGGAGGGTCAGTAGTTCGACCCTGGGGGGTGGGGGGGGACCTCGATACAAACCTGAAGTATATATATATAAATATATGAAAACTCCAAACGCCCTGCTGAGACTTTAACCTCCGCTCGCGTGATGTAAAGGTGAATGCTGTATCCCTGTAACACCACGTACAGTGGTACAGCACTGCATTAAGTGATGAAAAGCACTGAGCTTTACGTCAATCGAACAGAGGTTCAAGTCTCAGGCAGGGCGTTTGGAATGGTCATATATTTAAACAATACAGTCTGAGGACCATTCAGGTTTGTCATTTGATATATGTATATGTATATAATTACCCATTCTGTCATGCATCACTAATTTTATCATGCTACATTTTCCTACTACCCGGCATCGAGACTTCTCTCGCGAAGTTGTGATTCTCTCTCTCAAATATGTAAGTGAGAGAGGGAGGGAGGGAGGGAGGGAGAGAGAGAGAGAGAGAGAGAGAGAGAGAGAGAGAGAGAGAGAGAGAGAGAGAGAGAGAGAGAGAGAGAGAGAGAGAGACAGACAGACAGACAGACAGACAGACAGACAGACAGACAGACAGACAGACAGACAGACCACAGTCAAGAGCTTCCCCCCAACAATTCACATTTCAAGTATTCTCGCGGGAATTGTAGCTATCCGGCACACACACACACACACACAGCCATCAAGCGGCCAGCCAGGCCAGCATACTTTATATTTTCCCACTCCAAAGCCAGCCATTAGGGGCCAGGCGATGTATCCAATGACTGGTGGAGGGCCGAGGGAATCACATTGTGTTTCAGAAGAGAAATGTGTCTGCATGACCAATCACAAAACGTAATACATTTATCGTCTGAGATTATATGTTATCGCCAGCGTATCCTCCACTCACACACACACCCCAAAGAAAAATCATATCCGCTCCAATTTGTTTACCCTGAGGGAGAGGGAAGGGAAAAGGGGGTGAAGATTAATGGTCAACAAGAATAATAACGATTATTTTTTTCTACCACGGCCTCGTAGCCTGGTGGATAGCGCGCAGGACTCGTAATTCTGTGGCGCGGAATCGATTCCCGCACGAGGCAGAAACAAATGGGCAAAGTTTCTTTCACCCTGAATGCCCCTGTTACCTAGCAGTAAATAGGTACCTGGGAGATAGTCAGCTGTCACGGGCTGCTTCCTGGGGGGGGGGGTGGAGGTCTGGTCGAGGACCGGGCCGCGGGGACACTAAAAAGCCCCGAAATCATCTTAAGATAACCTCAAGATAACCACAGACGTGGCCAATGCTCACCAGCATTTTCTCCCCCCCCCCCTGAACATGGTTAGAGATCGGTTCACTACAAAGAATGTAATGGGTTAATGAGAACGCGGCCAGTGGGGTGACTCAAGTGTTTTTACAATGACAATCGGGGCACGATACTAACCAGCGTCTGCCATGGAGGAATTGATGCTCTGCTTCTAGTACCCACGTGCGGCAGGTATCAAGAGGCTCATCACTGAATTACCTGGATCCGCTGAGCACTGTCCTACTTGGATACAATGCCCACGGCACCACGTTACTTGGGCCCATCGGCTACTGCGTTACTAGTATCCAGGCCCATGGGACACCCGTTACTTGCATACAGGTTCCTGCGGTACTGCGCTACTTATATCGTGGAAAATGAGACACTATGCTGTCGTGATGCAGACCCATTGAGTAATGTTCTTCCTGGAGTGATACACATAAGAACTGTATATTACTCTGTCATTGTGGTACATTGTGGCTTGTTTCAAGCTCAACAAGCCACAATGAACCACACACACATGGGGTAACCGTTTAACCTGAACAAGCCACAATGAACCACACACACATGGGGTAACCGTTTAACCTGAACAAGCCACAATGAACCACGCACACACAAGAGGAATAAAAGCTCATGTTTCAACCATATTTCATGTTTGCAAGTGTTTCAGCCATGAGGGACGGAAAACAAGAGATGCTTGTCCACCCACTGGTTAATAACATATCCATGGGATCGCCTATCCGCCAGCTTATCAAGATTGTAACTTCCTTAGCTAAATGAATTTTGTGCATTTGAACATAATGGGGCGGTGCCCATTATGTACTTCCGTAACCTTTTCCACTGCCGCCCCACAGGATGG
Organism: Procambarus clarkii; assembly: GCF_040958095.1. Lineage (NCBI taxonomy): Eukaryota > Metazoa > Arthropoda > Malacostraca > Decapoda > Cambaridae > Procambarus > Procambarus clarkii. The sequence goes on from NC_091162.1 coordinate 17,219,630, forward strand.
GGTACATAGTTAATGATCTTAACTAAACAACCGTCAAAGCTATAAATAACAAAAACAATACTCCAGTTGAAAATTGCATTCGAAAAAAATCCTAAGGAATAATGGGAAACCTTTGACAAACCCCCAGCTTCCTGTCCCCGTGGAGGCTATCAGAGATGGTGGCTCTCATATAAATTAATGTAAATTATCAAGCTATTTACACATGAAACAATATTTACTGATAAAAACATTCGGAACAAAATTCAGGGTCTAGATGTTTTCATGACGATTAATATTTTTATTATTAACAGGCTCAGGTATACACAGCAATGTGCTGCTACCTTATTCTATATGAAAGATTACAAACTGTAGATCAAAAACTAGCTTTAAGTTCATCTAATATTCCCATCTCACAGGGTGGTTAGTTATACATGGATTCAGGGGAGAAAATACCAGCCTCAACACAAAAACAAATCAACTCTGACTAAAAATCAGGAGAGAACATGAAATGTAAGACTGATCTATTAGCCTCCACCAACAAAACCTGGGTACAGCGCAAGAATATCTTCCAATATTCCCGAGTGTATGAAGTAATAACAGAGCTCAAAGTACCTCTGAATTATATATAAGATCTCAAAGTATATATATATATATATATATATATATATATATATATATATATATATATATATATATATATATATATATATATATATATATATATATATATATATATATAACCTCATACCATTTGGTCTAAAGTCACTTATAACAGGGCAATCACAGATATAGTGTTGGAGAGTATGTCCCAGCTCTTCGAGATGCATAATAAATTCATACTCTCCTTTTCCTTCTGTTGTGAACAGTAACCACCACTGTTAAAGACTAATATCCTCGAGAAACAATCAATGCACAAAAGCATTTAGTTCGCCATTGCGTATGATAGCAGCCGCGTTTTCTCTACAACCGCGTCCACAATGCACCTTAACAATTGGGACGACTCATCTAAAAGCAGTCGTAATGTTTCTTCCACTTCTCCCTCTTGCAATCAAATTTGCTCCTTGGCGAGATGAAAAATTACATTTTTTTTTTCAAAATTGTATTTGCTACCCGACAGTTATAATCGTATCTGTCATTGTTATTTCAGAGATCTATTTGAACACAAACTCCAATTACGTTCGGAATGCTAATGCTCACACGGGAAACCCATTCTCCTGAAATGATAATACTTTTTGCAACTATGTGGTCGAAAGTAGCACTGTGTCGTAATGGAACTCCCAGTAAGTCACTTTCTGTAATTTTTTTATATAGTCCGGAAAAAAAAGCTAAAAACCAAAATTAAATTTATCTGCCTAATATAGTACATATTAAAATATGCATGAATATATGTACTATATATATATATATATATATATATATATATATATATATATATATATATATATATATATATATATATATATATTATATGCACAGGTCCATATAATAGTATTTTATGGAATTAATATCATATAATAATATTATATGGAATTAATATATGTCCATATTAATATATCTACATATTAATATATGTACTATATTAGGCCCCAGCGTGTATTAGACGTAGAATGGTAAGGTTAGGTGTATTTATTTTGACAAAACTTCTCCAAATTCCAGAATACAAAAGCCTACTTTCCGGTGGTCCATCACGATATATTTGTACTATCGACCACATAAGTTACAATAAGTACTTTCATTTTAGGAGAATGGGCTGACTAAGTGGATACGTCCCGGTATGTATGGAATGAGAGTGAAGTTTAGACCTGGAATAAAGTACTTACTTGAACACTTCAAGGGAAACCCATCCGCCTGAAATGACAACCCTTTTTGCTTGGGAGTGAGCATTTTAAATATCAATTATATAAGGCATAAACATATCATTTTATATTTAATTACATTGGAAGAAACATCTTCCAAATCGACTGCCAACGTCAGTCTGCGACCTTGATCTTTATCAATAGCTGCTCGGTGTGACCCATAACTCAATACGGACACATTACATCGAAATTAACTCGTTGGCCAAATATAGATATACCCAGCACAAATATACTCTCTCTCTCTCTCTCTCTCTCTCTCTCTCTCTCTCTCTCTCTCTATATATATATATATATATATATATATATATATATATATATATATATATATATATATATATATACTGTATATATATATATATATATATATATATATATATATATATATATATATATATATATGTATATATATATATATATATATATATATTATTAAATAACATTCTTAATCACATATATTATAATATAATATAACATATATTATATAATATATACAGTATATTATAATATAACAGTATATTAAATAACATTCTTAATCACGTGTTTATTTTCGTGATATACATTTATATATATATATATATATATATATATATATATATATATATATATATATATATATATATATATATATATATATATATATACCCAGATACACCTTCAGATAGGCAAGCAACCCCCACCCCATGAAAATCCACAATACACCAACATGAACACACACTCGAATGAAGAACACACACACATCACAATACACAACACACACACAACACAGATGAGCAACATGCACATCACAATATAAACTTACACACACACACAAACTCATATGAGTAACAAACACATCACAAGAAAATACAACTACATACACAAACTCGTATGAAAAACAAACACATCACGAAAAGATACTTTTACAGACACGCGTGTATGATGAAAAACTCGATGTCCTTGCTACACTTGCGATACAAGAATATGGGTGATTATTAGTTTGAACTACCAAAGAAGACTCTAAGGCTATCATCAGGAACTATTTCTGAGACAAAGAGAGCAGACAGGAACATAGCTAGCACAATAACCAGTGTGTCACACACCCATGTGACGTACATAATCAATAATAAAATGGATTGCACTTGCACGAATGACTCGTAAACGCAGTTGCCCGAATGCAACGATAGGCTGCTAGTATCTCCAGCAATTCACCTTGCATAGAAATCTAGATCTCATCAAACACAATTGTGGGGTAAAGACAGGGTTACACACTATATACAGCACGACAGTTTTGACTGTGATAATGTAACCGTTTAGAGATCAAAACATTACAAGAAACTGCTCACCACTTAATTCTTAATACTAAAATATCAGAGATCCTCGTATTACATACAAATTTTGAGTAGCGGATGAAATGGGAATTATTTAAACAATAATTCTAAATTTTAGAACATACATATATTTCAATATTTTAAGTAACTGTTATATCCAATATTGAAATATACAAAGTATTACTAAATAACTCAAATCCAATATTCAATATTTCACTTTCATACATAGGCGCATCGTTAAAAAGTGATCGGGTATAGAATTAAAATTTTAAGATCTCTGATGACGCTGAAATATGATTGCTAATAAACAAAAACGAATTAATTCATTTAACATATAAAATAGGATGTAGTAACAAAATATTATTTTAACTTGCCATTTTAAACACAGTTCAATGGAATTCTTCTTGGTTTTAGAGCAAAATGATCAGCAACTTTGCTATAAAATTCTGGCTTGCTCTGAAGTTCAATGCAATAATTCTGTATACTTCAGGAAACTTTATATCCGTAACTATTTTCATACATTTGTATAATCTGAACACACAAGACATGCCCAACAATGAATTCTTTGCACACTGTGACTGCATTTTCAGTGTGGGAATAATCAATTCAAAGAAATGCGTACCGCCTCACACAGCCTCTGAAAGTCAACTGAATTTCTTGCGTTTAACATGGCCTGTAGCCTCAGACAGTGATACCAACGCTTTCAAAATCAAATTTAACAAACTAAAAACTGTATACGTTATTAATTGATTATATTATTCCAAAATGTTAATAACATCATTCAACTACAATCGTAATGAGTCCTAATAGTCTCCGGCATTCAAACAGAAAAAAAGATAGATAATTATCACTTACGGATAAGAATTTATGATTGAATTGAATGACCTGGTAATGCTGCGGTGTTGCCGGCCTCTTTCCCCTACGCTTATAATCTGATAATAACAAATATTATCGAGGGGACATTGTAGCATCAGAACGCTTGCTACAAAATATATATTAGATTGATCTGAACCTTATTTACATGGTCTAGGAAGAAGGGCAGTAACACAAGTTAAATGATACGATTTCATCTTACGTCTGGCAGGGGCATATAATTTTATTATGTAAGAGGGCAGAGAGAAGCCTCTTCTGCCAATGTTACATATGTGAGTGAAATTTTCAAGCGGCAAATGTCATTTGAACGCCAAACCCCCCAAAAATGCAGACTGCTATATACCACATAATTAAATAATGTTAACTAATATTTTATTTGGAAAGAAACAAGTTTTGTAGGGTAAGCAATGTTTACCTTTCTTCTTAGGAATACACGCCACTGCTATTATACATAACAATTGTAATGCAAATAATAGCTCTGAAATACTGTAATCAACGTAATGCTAATATCGTGCAAAGTGTTCATGTAAACTGTAACCCAATCAAGCATCAACTCGCGTCTGGAAATACGAGTTATGATCAATTTGCACACAGGCATTTATCACGTAATCTGTTTTTGAATTGCTAAACCTTAATCAATATCGCTAGGCTAGGCTGGGTAAGTTCATGCTAGGATAAGTTAGCCTTGACCTCTTAGACAATGAACAAACAATTATCACGAAGACATACCGAGAAACCCCACGAGTGATTAGCAAAGTCAACACATCAAAACTTGTTGCCCGCCTGGAGCAGGCAACAAACATAACACGCCATCAAAATCAACCCACAGGCAGAAACTCTCCGGCAGCGCGTCATAAATTGAATACCCGCCATCTTCCAGCGGCCATTTCATCCATCCTCCCCCCCCCCCCACACGCCTAATTGACTCCCTGTTATTATCTTACCGCAGTTTGTAAACAACCAGGACACAGTCTTCCACGCCAGATTAGTGACTGTGCAAAGAAATAATCGGGAGAATGTGTTAAAAGCCAATATAACGATATGTATGACTTATAAGGGATATAACGACAGTGAATGCAGAGTTATCAAGGAGTTGAAACCCGTGACATGAGATAGAAGAACCTTTTGGCTATTTCACCTGCTCACAGATACTAGAAGATTATAGTCTACCTGACGTTTGTTAGTGCAGGCTCGTGGACACAACTCAAGTCTCATGACAAACCATCTTGCGAGATTGAAATATTAGGCAAGCCTAGCCAGCAGCTTTTGACCAAAACTTCGTAAACCCTCATATTTTAGAGCAGTAGCAGGGTGGCGTGTACTAAGCTTGTGAGGTATTGTAATTATTATGATAAAAGTATTACGCCAGTACATCTACATACCACATGCAAGGGGTATAAGGACAAGGACTTGAGATGTAAGAACGAGCTGGGATATTGGGACAAGGAGCTGAGACTTGAGGACAATGAGTTAGGATATTAGGACAATGGAGAAGGAACATGACCCAACCGCTAGGACCATCGGGAATCAAACATCGACCTCAAAGAAGCTTGTTAGTTTTACTTTAAATGTGATGGCTGCGCCTAGCCTTGAGCCAACCCCACCTGTTACCTAGACAGAGGAGGCCGCGGGCACTCATACGCGCACACATGCACTCACCATGCAAGCAAATCTTGGTGAGTACGCGCGCGCAGGCACAGTTGATAATGATATACAATACCTCAACAGACAAAGGATAAAGACACAAGAAATGCAAGGCAACAGCATCCCCACCATCCCCACCCCCACCCACACCAACTCCGACCCATCCCCACCCCCACCCACACCAACTCCCACCCACACCAACCCCACCCACTGGCAAACTTTGGACACACTATGAGGGGTATCATCAACAAGAGAGGGTGAATACAGCAACAATATAGCACGACAAAAAACCTCGCAGGATAGTTAGTCATACAGAGGTATATATAATCAGCAACAGCTGCACTGGCAAACTCTCGATGAAAAAGTGAAGACATCTTCAAGAACTCGAGAGAGTGCGTAAAGTAACTGCAAATCGCATACCGACTAGTCTGAAGGATCTATTGGATCTATTCAATAATGCAATGTATGAGATCATTACCACACTTCATGTTGACAGAGTTTACGCATAGAATACTCAGTACTGGGACATTCGTCACCTGTAGCCACCTGCCGCAGGTAATGGTAACCCACTCTGACCCCTGGCAACCACTGTGTCGCACTGTCTGGTCGACGTCTTGAGCGCATACGTCGAGTCAAACGACAAGATTGTATCTTTATAATGCTCCTTATTTCCTTCGAAGTTATGATTTATGGGGCGCAATTCATCTTCATCCTTACATGCTAATGTAATTTATGTCTCATCATGATGATTTATATATTTATATAAGATGCTATCCGTAAAAAAAGATACTGTAAACCTGTTATTCTGTGCAGCGAACAGTTTATTTGTAATGATTATTATGAGGTTCTTATTGTCGACCTTGCGGAAGTTTCCTGTGCTTGAAGAGCAGGCTTTGAATCACGGAAAATTATTATCCTTCTTGTGATTTTTAGTGTATTAGGAACTCGTTAAATGAACAAATCCACAAGGGCCGTGACGAGGATTCGAACCTGCGTCTGGGCGCATCCCAGACACTGCCTTAATCGACTGAACTACGACAGGGTTAAAAGGACACCTGTCCAGTAAGTTCAGTAGAACTTCGGTTTCAACCCTTTTAACCCTGTCGTAGCTCAGTTGATTAAGGCAGTGTCTGGGATGCTCCCGGACGCAGGTTCGAATCCTCGTCACGGTCCTTGTGGATTTGTTCATTTGATGCATCACGTTAATGTGATCTCTGTGTATTAGGAACTCGTTGCAGTGCAGCTAGTTCTGCTTGTATAGACTTATACCGGTTCTTTAACCCGACACTGATAAGTCAGTGTGCAAGTATTGTTCCTTCACAACCTACATGCTACCTCAGTCTGTCTGTCCTGTTGACGATTGGACATCGGTGGTCGTGAGACCATAATTGTTTGAGAGAGGACATAATTGTTTCAAGAGTGACAGCGTTTAGAAGGGCAAGATTATCATTACCTTTCTCGGTGATGATTGTGTATCATACCTGAATGGTGGGACAGAGATCAATTGGGATATCAGCAACAGGTAGATTATATTTAAAGGACATGTTAAGATTGATGAGATGTTAAACATTTGTACTCGACCATTTATTACACAAGGAGTAAGCCAATGTGTGTTAGCACCGATTGGTGGTGTGGTTACGAAACAAAATAGTTCGTCGCTAAATAATACTGCAGATGCCAGGTCTCTCAAGATTTTAATGCAACAGGTTATGTTGATTTGTACGATTCTCTCTAGTATGGTGGAAATCGATAGTTCTTCCCTCGTGTTAATGATTCTTGTGCATCTTGGAGAACCAAGAATAACCCCCCTTGCTTCATTCTGCATTACTTCGAACTGGTTCATAATAGAGATAAGTAAATATTGCAGCACATCCTCCTAAAATGATAATACTTATTACAAGTATTTGCTCAAACGCCTCCCTATGTTCTGTTGGGCCCCAGTAAAGTTCACGATTTGTATTATTGAATAAGCCCAATTGGCATTCTAGAAAATTGGAAATGTAAGTAAAAAAACTGAAGCTAACCTGTTCAAGCAAAAGTAGGCCTAATATACGCGAGCTTAGGGCCTAATATAGTACATATATGTGAAATAATAAGCCTTAGAATATTTAAATTTAGATTTTAGCTTTATTTTAGGCCTTATATACGCGAGCTTTGGGCCTAATATAGTACATATATGTGAAATAATAAGCCTTAGAATATTTAAATTTAGATTTTAGCTTTATTTTAGGCCTTATATACGCGAGCTTAGGGCCTAATATAGTACATATATGTGAAATAATAAGCCTTAGAATATTTAAATTTAGATTTTAGCTTTTTTTTTATTAATACATGAGGTACATCTGCATTAGTGCAGCTACCCTAGACTATATGAAGTGTTATCAGCACTGGTGATACGACTCTACGGACCTGTCCATGCCCGGTTCAAATTACCTATCAACAAAAAATAAGACTAATAAACAAAACAATAATAGCTGCCGTTGTATCATACTGCCCAATTACAAAAGTTAGAAAACTTTGATGGATTTGAGTTACAAGTGAATACAACGAGGCATAATTGTTTTTTTAATTATTAAACCAATTTTTGTCCCATTGGACAGCACTACCCAATAACGAAAAATAACGATAGATTCCTAATCACACGTGTTGCCGGTTTAGAGTCAATTCGACAAGGCTTTCTCAAATGATCGCACAACAATGTCGAGCATAGCGTCCTTTTGTAAGAACAGAGTTGAAAATATGTTTATTGATCCTACAAGGATACCTAGCTTGTATGACGTTCTTGGTTACATATGATCTAGTAATGCCTTAAGACTAAAGAAATATAACTGGGTGCAAATATGACCAGCTTTCTGCGGCAGCGCTCCTTTCTTCCTACTACAGTGCTCCTTTTTTCCTACTACAGTGCTCCTTTTTTCCTACTACAGTGCTCCTTTTTTCCTACTACAGTGCTCCTTTCTTCCTACTACAGTGCTCCTTTCTTCCTACTAACAGTGCTCCTTTCTTCCTACTACAGTGCTCCTTTCTTCCTACTACAGTGCTCCTTTCTTCCTACTACAGTGCTCCTTTTTTCCTACTACAGTGCTCCTTTCTTCCTACTACAGTGTTCCTTTCTTCCTACTACAGTGCTCCTTTCTTCCTCGTAGTATTCCTTCGTACTGCAGTGGTCTTGCGGTGTTGGGAGGTGGTAAGGAGCCGCACCGCCCGTGGGCCAAGCGTCAGTCAGGAGGCCGGGTCGGAAAGGCGAGGTTGTCACCTCCAGGATTCACCAAGCATTTACGCAACCATTTACGAAACCTGTACATCTTTCCTCAAATCATATCGGCTTTGTTTACATTTGTTAAAAAGTTTATGAGCTCCGGAGCACTACGAGGTTGTTTTATAACAATGATAACCTTGGGTTGTGAAGTCACAAAACTCGTAATTTTTTTAATAAATGCCCCCCATCGTTCAGGAAAGATGTACATGTTTCGTTAGTTGCGCTAGAGCATCAGGTCGTGCCCCTGGTCCTTCAGTAGCAGCTTCACAGGACATCTGTGTTTCTTGACAGTCTGTTCTTGCATAGTTTCTTCTTGTGGTTTATTAAAGTTCTCCCCCTTCCTTAACTCGCTTATTAGTTCTTTGTCATTACTTCTCCCCTAACTCCCAATTTCAATTGTATCCCTTCTCCCCTAGCTCCCTATTTCTTAATTATCCCTTCTTCCCTAACTCACTCCCTATTTCTTTGGGATCTCTTCTTCTTTAACTTTCTATTTCGATGTTATTTATAATCATCTTCGTATCCGATTAGGCAAAATTGTAATTAATTTTGTCAATAAAGATGTTAATAATAATAACGTATCCGATAGCATAATGTCGAAATATTATTTTTCTTGGTTAGCTCTTAAATATAATACTTGAGAATCAACTTTAGTACACCTTCCAAATGTTTGCGAATCTATAAAGCTTGACTCTAAACGATTCCTACACTACGATACAATAGACCTCGATATTATTTTTAAAAATACCAATAATCTTGAATAATGAATTAACGCAATCTTCAACGCGCCCTCATGACACAGAGAGTGTTTGTTCTCGTCTCTAAGGTAACGTAAAGTAGTTATGAGGAGAAAGATCTTAGGTCATTATGACTATGTAACACTTTGGAGGGATATGAGAAACAGGGTGAAGGAATGGTGCCTTAACCACTTGGACCATCGGGGATCGAGCGACGACCCTGAAGGAAGCGATGCCGTCCCTGTACCGAGCAATATAAGTGGATGGGCAAGATGGCGGGCCGCTAATGTAAACAGCCTCTGACAGTATCAGAGTGTAAATAAGGAGATAATTGGAAGGATCAGCAGGAGTTCAGTTGACTATCATGATACATCATGGAGACGTGGCGAGGGTGACGGCGGCCCCAGGGGGGTTTATCTGGGGGATAACAAGAACACTCTATGAAAGACCAAATTTACGTCCAGCCGCAGACGGGACAAAAAAGCCGTATCCTGAGGTGTTTGACTGCCACGTCTACACCACTATCCCCTACCTCCTCTACCATCGGTGTCGCTCTCACACGCATCAACTACCTCCAAAAAGAGGACGGGTTCCACTATAACCTCCCACACACTCCCCACCACTACCGTACACTACCCTACACTCTCGCCCAAAATCTCCACCACTACCCTCCCCTGTCACACAAAGTCTCCACCACTACTCTCCACTCTCACACAAACAACGGAAAATAAGATGAAGGTTAACGGTGATAAATTCTAGATATTTAGATATGGTAAAACTAACAAACGTCATACGAAATACAGGGTACAAGACACAGTCAGATCCCCTTCACAGAAGGAAAACAACAGATGCAGGATCTGCGAACAACGATGTCTGACAACCTAACGTTCAGCAAATATAACAAAAGGAAAATAGCGTCAGCCAGGAAAATTATGGGACGGACCATTCAAAAACCATCAATATGAAAACCATCAAATCCAGGGATTCCATCACACTGCGCCTACTATAAAAATTGCGCCTTGAGTACTGCTCGGTACTCACTTCACCTTTCAAGGCAGATGAGATTTCTGAAATTGGAGGGAAATGCAGAAAACATTCACGGCACACACAGACACGATAAAGCACTTTATTGTTCTCTCTAGGAAAGAGACGACAGAAGTATCACATAATATATACGTGGATGATACTGAAAGGCCAGGTCCCAAATTTCCACAGCAAGATAGCAACATATTCGAGCGAACGAAATGGAAGGAAATGAAGAATGGAGCCAGTGAAGAGATGCCATTGCCCCACAATCTGAGAACAATATATGAACATCAGAGGTCCACGGCTGTTCAATATCCTTCCAGAAAGCATAAGAAATATTGTCAGTACAAAAGTGGACTCGTTCAATAACATATTAAGTTCCTGAAAAACAGTTCTGGACCAATAAGGTAGTAGTAGTGGACATGTGGACCTGCGGGCCACTCCAACAACAACCTGTTGGAACAAGTTATCCAAACCTGGATCAAGGCTGGGCTTGGGGAGTAGAAGAATTCCCAGAACCTCACTACATGTATACTCCAGGTATACATTCCTCCATCTCCCAAACACTCCACCACCTCCCTCCACTATCAAGCCAACACTCCACCACCACCACCACCACCACCACCACCACCTCTACCCCCCGCTATCATCCCAATATCCCATCATGTTATAAACCAGACCAGATTGTTGCAGTAAGTGGAGGCAAGGATCCAGTCCCAGAAGACGACGCCAGGTAACGAGGATGTGGTCAGAGGGAGGGACGCCCTATGCAACACCCCCTTACCCCGAGCCCGGAGGCTACTGCAACACGGCAATACAAAAGGACCTGGTACAAGTAGTCTAAAACCTGAGCCGGACTGACAAAAGGACCTGGTACAAGTAGTCTAAAACCTGAGCCGGACTGACAAAAGGACCTGGTACAAGTAGTCTAAAACCTGAGCCGGACTGACAAAAGGACCTGGTACAAGTAGTCTAAAACCTGAGCCGGATTAAAAGTATATCGTCGTATTGACGTCACACACCTTGTATAACACTATATATGTTACACACAAACTTATATATCTTATTTAGGTTAGGTCGGATCGGATCGGGTCGGGATTACTTAATGAGTAGCGATGACGTACAGTGAATGGGGAAATTTTTCTCAGGTCTTAGACCCTATTCCCTGGCGGAGGACATCACATCAATTCGGTTATTTGCTTAGCTAAACGAACTAGAGGGTTCAGTTCCTGAACCGATTATGTGCCTCTGTAATCCTCTACACCACCGCCCACGGGATGGGTATGTGGTGCATAATAAAGAAAGAAATTGTTGTTGTTGGGAATCGAATTAAAACAGGATACCTTCAGGTATATATTCAAACCTGCCAACTATAATTACAGCCTTCAGGAGCCTGAATATGCAAATACTCAGGGCCGGGAGTTATCAAACATTTATGCAGCCGCTTCCGAAACCAATACATCTTTCTTTAATCATGACGGCCTTGTTAATGGTTATTTAATAGTTTATGAGCTCCGAAGATACTACAATGTTGTTTGTGCAGCCTGTTCTCATAAACGAGCCTCACAGCAAATCCATTACCATGAGAAACCACACCCCACATCAAACCACCTGGATCGTTATCTAGATATTTGTGATGATCTGAAAGGTTATTACGGTTCCAGTAATAGTCTACCTGTAAACTGATGAATGAACCTTAGTAGTAAACAGAGATTATTTTCAATTTATAACGTTATTATATTATAAATCGTTGGTTTAAAATATAAAGTGTGCGGAAAACATTTTCTTTGAAGAATTAGGTTTTCAGTAAACGGAATTCTTGGGCACAATGAAATAGTTTTCGAAATCCATATTTCCCATTATCGTAAATAATACACTATATAAATGTAACCAACCGTAATGAAACCTAACCTAAAGTAACCAAACCATAACCTAACAACCTAACCATGGATAGAGAGTAGATAATAGCACTAATTATGTAGCCGGTCCCAATCCATTCCCTCGAGCATATCTCCTCCCTGACGACAGGTTGCATAAACAAACTGCAAATGCTCGTTCAGCCAGCCACGCATGAATACAACAGCCAGTCCTCATCAACTAAGGCCGAATGCTCGTTTATCCAGCCGCCAAACCTCCTGGGGCCAGATTCGCGAAAGCACTTACGCAAACACTTAAGAACGTGTACATCTTTCCTCAATCTTTGACGGCTTTGGTTACATTTATTAAACAGTTTACAAGCATGAAAACTTCCCAATCAACTGTTGTTATTGTTATAAACAGCCTCCTGGTGCTTCGGAGCTCATTAAGTGTTTAATAATTGGAAACAAAGCCGCCAAAGATTGAGAAAAGATGTACAGGTTCGTAAGTGTTTGCGTAAGTGCTTTCGTGAATCTGGCCCCTGTTTATGCAGTACGTCTTCCTGAGCGTTGCCAACGTCACTAAATTGTTGTACTAACATACCCGAACCTAACCAACCCGTTAAGCCACGAACAGTACACGGTACATCACGTCAATTTGGCTAGCCGCTAACATTTGTTTGTACATCAGTTTTTGGCCTTAGGTAAAGTATACGTAAAAATGCGATGTGGTATTAGGAGGACGCTTATGATTGAACGATGGTAAACAACAGTCGTGTGTAAACAACGTTTTACACACGACTCATAACTGATTACGTTCGAAAACAAATCGAACAGCGCTTTGCTATCGGTCTCTGTTCGAATTGCAACACTGTAAAGACTTCACCCTTTTCAGAAAGACTTTTGGAATGCATTAGGCAGTGATGTGGTGGAGGCAGACTCCAAACACAGTTTCAAATGTAGATATGATAGAGCCCAGTAGGCTCAGGAATCTGTACACCAGTTGACTGACAGTTGAGAGGTGGGACCAAAGAGCCAGAGCTCAACCCCCACAAGCACAACTAGATGACTACAACTAGGCGAGTACATAAATATAACCTAAATCATAATGACAGACATTGCAGCCAAATTAGCGTGTAACAAAGATGAAGTTGAATTAGACCTAGGTATCCCCATCTCTGCTGTCAAAACTGTATTGGTCCAAACACTCAGGTCTGATAGGAGAGAAATTATTGACTCCCAACGACATGAAAGCACCAGTATAAAAAGCTATTTGTTCAGATCTGAAACCTATATCTATGGGCAGCACAAAACGTCCAGCAGACTGTGCGACACAGTGGTTGCCAGGATCAGGTTGGGTTACTGTTACCTGTGGCAGGTGGCTGCAGGTGACGGATCTCCCAATCCTGAGCACTTCAGGTGCAAACTCTGTGAGGAGAAACTGGGGCATGATCTCCCACACTACATCAAAGAATGCCCAGTTATTAGACCATTCAGACCCGTTTGCATGAGGTACCTGCAGCTTTGCAATTACTTTATTCACTCTCGTGTTCTTGAGGATATCCTCATAATGCACCCAAAATTTGCCAGTGTAGGCTACTGAACATATGGCCCTGTATGACTAACCATCCTGTGTGATGGGGATTTTAGCATCACGTAGCTAGTTTTTGACACTCTGTACTCCCCTTCATATAGCCTAAGGTAGTTTAGATTAGCCTAAGATAAGTTTAGATTTAGAAAATACCTTGGTAAATACTTTTTTTTAAATAGGGTTGTTGATTTATAGAGCAAATTACTTTATAGCTAGGCTTAGGCTCGGCTACAAGTACCTCTGGGAGTTTGCAACATCTGATGATGTATATTTGACTAAATGTAAACTCTGTCAGCAGAATTATTCGCATAATTTGCATCATTATATAATGGAATGTAAACAAATCGAGGAATTCAGAGATAACACCATCAATGGAGTCCAAGAAAAGTGTAAGTACTTCATTCATACTGAATTACTGCCAGGAATCTTAGAAAAGTATCCAAACTTTGCTTACTATAGGTAATGCATGCACATGACTGTAAAGCTGCCGCCAAGTTGGGTGGGTGTAGAGGAAGGCTAGTAACTGTGTGACTCACCATAGATGTAAAGTGCCTTGTACAGTGACTGTTGTGAGCCTCTTGTTGAATCACTTGTGATATAAAAAGATTATTGATATGAATATGTATTTGTGTAAATTATTGTGTGTGTATATATATATATATATATATATATATATATATATATATATATATATATATATATATATATATATATAAATATATATGTATATGTGTGTGTGTGTGTGTACTCACCTAGTTGTGTTTGCGGGGGTTGAGCTTTGGCTCTTTGGTCCCGCTTTCTCAACCGTCAATCAACAGGTGTACAGATTCCTGAGCCTATTGGGCTCTATCATATCTACACTTGAAACTGTGTATGGAGTCAGCCTCTACCACATCATTTCCTAATGCATTCCATTTGTCAACCACTGTGTGTGTGTGTGTGTGTGTGTGTGTGTGTGTGTGTGTGTGTGTGTGTGTGTGTGTGTGTGTGTGTGTGTGTGTGTGTGTATGCACATGTATATATAACATTAAAAAATGTGTAACTAGCTTCAAAAGATTGTCACTTGCTTAGCTAAATGAACTATGGGGTTCAGTTCCTGAACCGATTAAGTGTCTCTAACCTTTTCCACCACCGCCCACGGGATGGGTATGGGGTGCATAATAAAGAAAGAAATTGAAACTGAACTGAATTGTGTAATATACGTAGGATCGGTCGGTGGATTATTTCAAGCGTAGGCTACATGCATGAGTACGGGTGGATATGAATACGGGGGTGGAAATAGCCTAAGCTACTCTATCCCTTTGAGATGTATTTCTTTCTTATCTCGATAAACATACTTGAACTTGAACTTGATGTGAATAGGAGCTGCCTCGTATGAGCCAATCGGACGCAGTCTTGCTGTCAAGACGAAGTCGGAAGGTTCTGCTTAAATAGCTCGACATATATTTATTTTGGTGCATAAGCGATCAGGTATGACCAATTTTTCTGGGGTCATTGGGTTCAGGATTCGAGGTCTTGGAAGTCGGGGTTCTGAATATGTCTAGTGACTTATTGTTGGCGAGTCTTCTGGTTGTATGGGCGCGGCGGGCCGGGGGAGGGCGCCTCGTGCGTTTTGTAATGGTAATTTTGTTCAAATTACATCCAAATTTGGCCATAGCGCGCATACGAGCGAAAAGTGACGTTATTTTTAAGAGGAAGGGTTGAATTTTTAGAGGGGTCTTCTCTGTCAGGGATGTGTAGAACGAGATTATTCTACCTTTGATCATTAAAATTAAACTGCAGGTCTATTGGCCTATGTGAGGTGGCAAAAAAACATAATAGAGGACTCAATAACTCTTAGGACGCAACAGCTATTTATATCCACCCAAACTCATTCACATTAGTATGACCTACGCTTGAAACACTCCATCGATCCCACATATTATGTTATCAGGTAATTCGTTCCATAAATCAATAACCCTATTTCCAAACCAGTATCTACAGATCGAGGTCTTTCTCGAGTCTAAATTACTCCAGTTTGTATCTATTATTTCGGGTTGTTTTGTGTTGACACATTCAGAACCTTGTGTTGGAAACACAAACCGAAACTGTCTCTATTTTCCGCTTGTTACAACTTGTAATAAAGTTGCTACATCTTGGCTTAACGTGTTTATGACGTATTAGAACGTTGTTACAACTTGCTATATTGGTTGTTATAACTGGCTAGGAGGTGTTAAAACTTGTTCGAACGTTGTACCAACGTCGTAGTTTCGGTGTGTGTTTGGCGGGTGTTTTGGAAAGCAGCCACAATAACGTGACTGGCACAAGTAACCAAACCCACACATCTGAATTGACAGTGGTCAAGTTTGGATCAGTCTTGGACCTTTGCATTGCATGTGTCTTTATACCCAACCAAACTCATTCATATATGTCGACCAAACCACACACTAGAAAGTGAAGGGAGGACGACGACGTTTCGGTCCGTCCTGGACCATTCTCAAGTCCTCATTCATATATATATCTCTAATCTCCTCTTGAAACAACGCCAGCATCATCACTTTTGCTCTAGCTAATTATTAGTTT
This sequence comes from Procambarus clarkii, assembly GCF_040958095.1. Lineage (NCBI taxonomy): Eukaryota > Metazoa > Arthropoda > Malacostraca > Decapoda > Cambaridae > Procambarus > Procambarus clarkii. The sequence continues at coordinate 17,236,320 of NC_091162.1, forward strand.
TTTAATTTGTTTTAAGATTTTAACGTTGTCGGCCGATACGTATAGCGAGCTGTTTAATTCGCAGAGTGAAAATCTCGTTCATTCTGGGCGGTCATCAGAGCTTCGCGCCCCACAAACACCTACTAACCATGCTAAGGTCGCTACTCTGATATTATTTGGTTCAACATCAATAATAAATGTTCACATATATCAATTTAATAACCAGCATGTATAACAGGAAGATTACACATTACCATCTTGAGATCTTGAGGTTATCTTCAGATGATTTCGGGGTTTAACGTCCCCGCGGCCCGGTCCTCGACCAGGGCTCTTACACACACCACAGGAAGCAGCCCGAAGCAGCTGTCTAACTCCCAGGTACCTATTTACTGCTAGGTAACAGGAGCATCAGGGTGAAAGAAACTCTGCCCATTTGTTTCCGCCTCTACCGGGGATCGAACCCGGAACCTCAGGACTACGAATCTGAAGGGTTGTCCACTCAGCTGCCAGGCCCCTCAGGAATCATGTGTAGACTTGATACATCGTCTACCGGATCAATATTTTAGGCTTCTCTATATAATTTGCATCAAACTCGACTCCACTTTTGGTGCTGTAATATCTAAAAATACCTCTCGTTATCAAATTACAAACTCTTTTGACCGAGTAGTACCGAGCATACATCATAAATACAATAATAAATAAAACCTTACGTGTCAACGATATTAAACCGCAGAACACTTTCTCTAACGAGTGTATCAATCAATTCTTGCTTACCAGAGAATCTATTTATATAACTAAGTTGCTGGCAGTATTTTTATTCTAAACCCTTACCTGCAAGGGCAAGCCGGCGTTCCGAGACACAGTGAGAGAGCAACAGGAAAACTCTTCGCTAAAACACCGCCTATTAGTGTAGCCTCAGAGTTTCCTCGAGTCCCGCAACCTTCATGCGAAAAGTGCCAACGATATCAAAGTTTAATCCATCTTGTATCTGATTTACAGCCAGAGTTTGCGATGCTAGAGTAATACATTTGAAAACATTCTAAGCCAATCTGACAGCTTGATACATAAATGTATAAAAGTTCCAGCATGCATACATGTATGCTACAAGAACACGTTAACCACGACGCTGGCGAGCTTCCCGAAATTTTCAGCGTGACGGTTGCGTGACGGTGGAAGTCCTACCATTGCCCAATCGTTTCTCCTTTGGTAACGCTAACAACAAAGCCTCAAATCCTTAATTATAACAAGGACGAAAAGGTGGTGGTTGAGGGAGAGAATCTTTAAAGCAAGAATATATCTAGGATACAAGTGTTAAGAAGGGATTTAGTAAGGGATTTGACAGGGGGATTGTTAACACTTATTAACAAGTGTTAATAAGGGAATAAAGCTGCAGACGAGCTGCAGAATCTTCTATGATAGAAGACACGGCCTCGAAAGACTGTACTTTCCTATTTAGAAATATATTCTGCATAATAAATCCTTCATTTTTTACATTGAGAAAATACTGTCAAATATGCATACTACCTCTTAAAAAATCACCCACTTTACAGCCGCAAGATTACGTAAGCTTGAAGGTTGTAAATGTTATTCCCTTCGCTTGACGGTCTGTTTACTTAACGCATCCAAGTGCGTCTGGGTAAGTATAAGTGTAATGTTGAACAACCCAGTAGGGTTTCTTCCTATAGGGGGTGCTGCACATGCTGTTATACTCATAGTATCAGTGACACTATCCATTAAACTCGCCATTCAGGGCAAAATGTAAGAACCAAACAAATGGATGGTACACAACATAGCCACACATATAAACCTAACCGGTCAGTGAAAACAAAAAACGGAGAGACACTACAACAATAAAAAAAATCAATTACTCCAGTGAAAAGACTCATTTTCTCTGAGAAAACAAATTACCAGCAACAGGAACGTGCAGACATCTGAATAAAAAATTCAGCAAAAACCGCTGTACCTGTTGTACAGGTTAAAATACCTCCAAGTTTTTCACAGAATAAGAAGCAAAT